>NC_088885.1:81279602-81581699 GCF_037157495.1 Lathamus discolor
GGAAGAAGTCTGAAAAACACATATAAAGATAAACCAAAGCCTTTAGTCTTTACTCAGGAAGAAAATGTATCCAGTGTCTCGTCACATTTTACTCTAGAAAGAGAAAACGAACATGTGAAGAGATCCAGGAGACTGCAACTCCATAAAAACCACAAAGTATAGGTTCCTAAAAATTAAAACCTGGAGTACAGTTCAAAAAGTATATCAGGAAAGGAAAAAAAAATGTTTTAAGGAAACTCCAGCCTCATTTTTCAAGAGAGGCAATGAAAGTAAGAGGTCCTACTCCAAGTTCCTAGAACACTACCCAAAAACATCTCACTGACTACAATTATCAACATGACTAATGCTCTGAGCTAGATGGCTGCTGCAGACAGCTTTCTGCAAGTATTTTAGAAAACTTTGGAACTACTTTTACAGTTTAATAGTATTTGCTTTGTTTTAGTTCTTTTCCATTAGTGTTCCAGAAAAGGAATTACAATTTTCAAAATGTAAGAAAACAACAGAAGTGTTACAAACACATATATTAGTATTAGTTCCTTAATCATACCACACTAGAATCTACATAGTATTCTCCCTAGGGAGAGACAGGCTTTCCATATTATTCAATGCAAGTAATTCATCGTTATGTAAGATAAAAAAAAATATGTAAATGCAAAGACTAGGAAAACGCACCAGCCTAAAAGGCTTTATAGAGAAGGAAAAAGATTAGGTGGTCTGGTACCACTGCTATCAAGTAATGGCATATACATGGACACATATAAAAATAATTTCTGAACAAACTCTGTATGCGTGCCAACATGGTGATCCCCATCACAATCAGCAAACAGGTCTCAACAGTATTAAAAGGCCATTCAAAAACTGCAAAACTCTCAAATGATGCTGTAAATGGTCTGAGAGGGGGCCTGGGAGGGTAAAAGAACGTCTCCTTCACAGGTTGACCACCCAAGAAGGAGAAAAAAGATGTGTAATTGCTAAGCACTTTTATTATATACCTCCCAAAGTATAAAGGTTGTGACCACACTGGGAACATAAGCCAGATCAATTTCATGGTCAATGATTCTATTGTATTACAAGTGTTCTGGAGCTTGTCCCTGTTGCAGTGCAGTCTGGATCAGGCCATGGCAAATGGTAGGGCTGTGTTTCTTTCTTATTAGTTGGTGGAGGCATTGCTGTTATCTTGTTGATCACATCTGTGGGGATCTGTCTATGTCCATCTTGCCATTTTAGTCCCAAAAATTGAATCTCTGGTGCAGGTCCTTTGGCTTTACTCAGTTTTATGGCAAAACTGGCTTTCAGCAGGATTTGGATTACTTTCCTCCCTTTCTCAAAGACTTCTTCCGTTGTATCACCCCACAACCTCATGTGGGGGTCCCATAAGGACCAAAGCGGGGGGGGGGGGGGGGGAGCACTCACGGAAAGCAGGGGGGAGTGAGTGGATGAGCTGTGTGGCTGGGTTTAAACCATGACAATTATCTACATAAATTTTCTTGCTTAAAAACAAATGTCTGTAAACAAATTCAGGATGTGACAGAATTTCTTTTCTGTATGCCCTAAAGAGAAAGAATTAATTAACTTCTGTTCCCACATCACTTCGGACTCTGCTTATTGCCTTCAGACACCAGCCAGTGGCACACAGAAAAGAAAAGCAGCACCATGAAAACAACAAAGAGCTCATCTACAGCTAAGTATCATAGACAATTACATGGGTCACAAGTCAAGGTGCTTGTA
The DNA here is from genome assembly GCF_037157495.1 of Lathamus discolor. Taxonomy (NCBI): domain Eukaryota; kingdom Metazoa; phylum Chordata; class Aves; order Psittaciformes; family Psittacidae; genus Lathamus; species Lathamus discolor. The sequence continues at coordinate 81,281,331 of NC_088885.1, forward strand.
TGGCCCTGGGCAACTGTGTCCACAGCCTGTAACCAAGACGTCTTGTCAACAAAGCAGGTACAGTGATAAGGCTGGATGGCTTTACTCTTTGTAGTGATCCTGTCTGAAAGACCACTGCACATGGAACAGCTATTGCTCCATGTAACAGTTAACCTGAGGAAAGGCTAAGAGTTGGGGTTCAGCCTGGAGAAGAATCCAGGGAGACCTTACTGTAGCTTTTCTGTTCTTAAAAGAGGCCTGTAAAAAAGATGGGGAGAGACACAACCTGTTGTGGAAGGACAAGGGATGATGGTATTAAACTAAAAGAGGGGAGATTCAGGCTGAATGAGGTGAAAAATTCTTCACAACGAGGGTGAAATACTGGAACAGGCTGCCCAGAGATGTGGTAGTTGCACCATCCTTGGAGACACTCAAGAACAGGCTGGATGCGGTTCTGGGTAACATTATCTAGTTGAGGATGTCCCTGCTCATTGCAGGGGGGTTGGACTAGGTGGCTTTTGAAGGTCCCTTCCAACCCAAACTATTCTGTGATTCAGGTGGAACTTCTGTTATACCACAGAATGTAATCATAGAATGGTTAGGGTTGGAAAGGATCTTAAGATCACCTAGGGACTCCTCACAATAAACCATGTCACCCAAGGCTCTGTCCAACCCAGCCTTGAACACCACCAGGGACTGAGCATTCACAGCTTCCCTGGGCAACCCATTCCAGTGCCTCACCACCCTTACAGTACAGAACTTCCTTATATTTAACCTAAACTTCCCCTGTTTAAGTTTGAACCCACTGTCCTTTGTCCTATCACTACAGTCCCTAACTAATCACAGAATCATAGAATCATAGAATGGCTAGGGCTGGAAAGGACCTTAAGACCATCTAGTTCCAACCCCCTTGCCATGGGCAGGGACACCTCACACTAAACAATGCCACCCAAGGCTCTGTCCAACCTGGACTTGAACACCACCAGGAATGGAGCACTCACAACCTCCCTGTGCAACCCATTCCAGTGCCTCGCCACCCTCACAGTAAAGAACTTCTTCCTTATACCCAATCTAAACTTCCCCTAAGATTTAACCCATTGCCTCTTATCTTGTAACTACAGTCCCTAATGAAGAGTCCATCCACAGCATCCTTATAGGCCCCCTTCAGTTACTGGAAGGCTGCTATGAGGTCTCCACGCAGCCTTCTCTTCTCCAGGCTGAACAGCCCCAACTTTCTCAGCCTCTGACAAGATTAGATTATCTGGCATCAACAGGAGTATAAATAAAATTAACTAGTAGAGAGAAATCTTATGTGATTTACAGACCAGAATTTGTGACAAACCAGAATCTGGTCCCTAGAGAAAAATCGTTACAGTCAAGACTGCTAATGAAATAAGACAGCATACAAGTTAAAAGGCAAAAATCCAGAAGTTACAGCAGAGTCTGCATGACATCTAAGCTTTAAGGAAGGTTACAGGGAGCTATGTGGCATGATGAGTCATATCACTGCATGGACTTCTTGAAGAGATCTAGATTTCCTCACAGGCAGAGACATCTTGGTTTAAGCATGCTGGTATCTACCCACCTACATATATGTATGTACACACACACACACAGAGAAAGGGAAAAGGCCAGTTTAGGAAGCTAAGATAAAGCTTTAAGAACTTTAAATTTACAAAGTTAAATCAGAAATTAAATCAGTAAGAAGTATTTTGATGTAAAGTTTTGGAAAGTACAACAATTATTAAAAATATTTATCTACTTACCACATTAAGTAATGTTGAGTAATTCATAGTCTTTGGGATTAGTTCCCATGCTCTCACATGGGAAAAAAAAAATTAAACCTTCTTTGCTTCCTGTTCAAAAGCACCATTTCTGAAATCTGCCAGATACTAAACAGGATATTAGAGTCAATGATTTTATGGGTTTTTTTTAATGGTCATTTCCTCCAAAACATTACCAAGCCTGTGGGACCTGCTCGCCCAGTGCAGCACATCTTTATCCATCCAGTGTGCTCCCCTTCTACCTACTCAAAAATGTTTGCATTCCTGAACACTGTGGAAGAATCATGTTCAGGAAATACCATTGTGGAAACGGGATTTTTTTTCTTTTTTTGTGGAATATTTGTAGTTTAGTTTGAATCCAAAGGTAGATTAGTACAATATTGTAAATCCTAGAAGGAAATATCTATTAGCAGGTCTAATGCTGATTGTTCTTACAGCTACGTTTACACGGGTCTTTGATTATTTTATGGTTATTTTTAGAATTCTGTGTATAGATTGTAGCTTACTCCATTTCTCAGTATTTTTCTCTATTATCTTTCATTAAATGAAATCCTAGAGAGCTAGTGTACATTAAATCTTACCAAGAAAATTACCCTTGTGAATTTTTTCAGACATACAAAAGAACACTGAAATCTCAGATAAATTCCTCTTCAGTGTGTACAAAGATCAAACTTCCACAGGACTAGAAGTTGATCATGACATAAGTGTTTCAAAGCTGTGCTAGCTAGGAGCTGTTTCTCCCAAAAGGCGGAGATTTGGTAAGATGTTAATCATTACAGATGTTTTTTGAGCACTGTTAGAAAAACTGAAAACCTTCAAAAGAGGTTTTAAAAGAGAATAAATACTCATTTGGAAACATTAAAAATTTCAAATAAACTTTTAACATTACATTTTAAAGTTACATTTTTTCCATTTCATTTTTTATTCTTTTGCTAATAGGTTTTGCATACTTAATATGGCAACTTGAATAAAAACTTCAAGTTGACTGAAAAATGAACACTGTTGTATTTTTCCATTTTGTCAAAAATAATACTAAAAATAGTTTAGCCCCACTTCAACCAAATTCCTTTTGCAATTCACCCACCAAATGGAACGAGAACTATTATTCTTTCAGCTCTACTTTGAACACTAGGAATAAGATCAATGGGTTTTAAGTGGTTCAGCACTAAACGCAGCAAAACCATGCTGTGAGATACATTTCTAAGGTGTACATACTGAAGAAGTATTGAATATTTGTGGCTAATAAAGGAGCAATGATATTGCAGCACTTACTTTGGTTCATAATCTCTCACTGTGGTTAAAAATAGCAGTTTTATAAAAGACTGAGTAAAAACTACAGAAAGGAGACCAGAGGAAATGAAATTCCTTTTAGTGAACGTCAGAAGGATGCTCTAGTACCTACCATTAGAAACACATTTTGATAGTTTACTTTGAATGCCATGCACATATTTTACATGTTGAGATGAAGAATAATCATAATTTCTGTAACTTCAGCATTCTTTGAAGAGGAAACTATGGACTATTAAACTATTTACAAGTTAAAAATGGGCTGTAAAATCAATCATTAGCAGACTTGACTTTTTACATCAAAATTTTGTCTCAAATTAAGACTTAACATCTAGAATATCTGGTATAGCGAAATGGGAAAGGGTGGGTAGGTAATGGTGACTGCCAACATTTCCAGCAGAACAAAAAAGATCTTTCTTCTTTGCAACTTGAATTAGCAGTAATCTATCATATTCTTGCCGTAAATGCTAGAGCTATTATTTACTGCTACCTTAATTATACATATAATTTTGTAATTACTAATACAGGTCCATTTACCTATTGAATTGCAGAGTCATATCAGCAGATAATAAATTTTAAATCCTTGATAAAGGGCTGAGAAGACAGAAATGAGAGGGAAGAAGTAAGACTTCTTTCTGGTACAACTGTATAGTTCCAGTAATGAAAATAATGACTGTTATGATTACTGTTATTCATAAGGATACACATTTGCTTTTATTTGATCAAATCTGGCTTTATCCAATGAGAAGGTATGACTTTATTCAGAAACAAAAAATAATGTATAAATTATCCTGATTTATACTGGAAAAACAGGAAGCATTTTTACGTTAACAGTTGGGGGTTGGTTTCAGTTTGGGTTGCTAGCTTTGGTGTTTTGTTTTTGTCTTGTGGGGGTTTTGTTTGTTTTTGTTGTTTTGGAAACAAGCTGTAAGAAATGTAAAACCCAGTTAGAAAGGTAGCATAATTGGGAAGTGAAGCCTTCTTCAGAGTCACATTAAGATGTGAATATCCATCAGAGAATTTTATTCACACTTTAATTCATAGACAGTGAAGTTAACTTATACAGCATGCGGAGCAGTTACAATCTAACAAACAATACATCTATGCATTCAAATCAAATACCAGGGACATTGTTCATTTTGTATGCATGAGCAGCTCTCCCACAAATTCGCCAAACTACAGCTATTCTTTTACTTGTTACCAAACTCTAGTGCTTCTTTATATTACGCTTTTCTCTGCTGTGAAGCTTTTCAGATGTGTTACCTGTCTTCTGAAAAATCCTACAGAAGTAACTCTACACCAGCCCAACGTAGCAACTGGTAAAACCGGTTGTAATCTTGACCAGTTGTTGATCTTGTAATCACTGAAACTGCAAAAGCTAACATTTACGGCACTCTCTGGAAGCAGAAAGAAGAAGAAAAGGTGGATGGGTGGCACAATATGTCAAAATATCTGGGAAAAAAAAAATTCAGCAAGATGTAATTTGATAAAGAGTGTTGAGCATCAATTGTTTGGTAGAGAGAGAATAACTGTTACAAAACATGATTCCCAGCTCCAAAACAGTGAGAAAGATGAGAAAATGTTTAGATTTTACAGAGCTTTAAATCAATTTATACAGCTTGAATTTACTTGTAGTTCTTTTTTTTTTTTTTTTTTTTTTTTTTTTAAATGCAGCCCCTTCCTGCTTTTTCATGCTGGTAATTCATTTGCAAGGCCATCTGTTCTGAATTAATTTTCAATACTTTGTATCACTAATCCACTAATCCTAATCTCCATTCTTGGTATACAACCTGGTTAACAGAGGCTGCCAGAGAGTAAAACAATTTATTTCCTACCAGCACCAGCACAGAGGTTGAGCGAATAGGTATCTGCTTGCACTGTGATAGCGCCTTCAGTGTCAAGCAAAGCCAACCCTCTAATACTACGAAATAAACCTAATTCCTGATAGTTTATAATGCTGCATCTTACAGAGTCAAAAGAAACACACACAGGTTTCTTTTCTCCAAGGCAGCAAAAAATATTCTAAGTGTAGAATTATTTCATATAAATAATGAAAAAAATTCCTTTTGGAAGCCAAAGTTAAACCCAGATTTAATGGACACTATAGAGTATAGCAATTAGGAATATAAATACTGGACATTAATTCTCATATGGAGGAGGAATTGTTAAACACAAGCCTATTCTACACTTGACCTTACTGTGGTTTACTTAAGGAAACCAAGCACAGAAGTCTGTTTTGCCACTCCTACATAAAATATTCAAAATTACAAATTAATTTTATCCTTCAAAGAATCTGTTCTGTTTTACAAACATACATGAAATGTGTCATTTAAACAGCAAGGAAGCGGCTATGAAGTCAGCATTCTCTATACCAGATGTTTTACGGATTTTCTAGCTAAGGTTTTTAAACTGAGAGTTTTTAAACTAGACTTTTCAACTGAGGTTTAAACTGAATGTTTATTAGGGTTTTTTTTCTTCCCTAAATTACTAAACACCTACAACTGTGAAAATTGTAAATGCAAAGGAAAAAAAATCTTTACATGCTGCTAATGGGCATCCCTGACTATTCTCAAGTTTTTTCTTATTAAGCATATTAATATATGCTGAACAGCAGCTTGAGGCAGAAAGGTATCCTGTACAATCCTCTAACACATTTTCCTTAAATTTATTATACAGTTTTTCACAGTTACAATAAAGAAGAAAGAAATTGTGTTTCTTCAAATATAAAGATAATGCAGCAGGGTGCATTAGACATTGAATTTATCTGTGTCCTACTTCCAACTTGATGTAGGCAAAATACACCTCTTCACAGATGAAAGCCAGCTTGATATTATTCACTAAACTACTTTTACATTATTTGCTCTGTTGGGTGAAAGCTATGATAGTTCTTTGAATACTGACTTCAGACTTAATTTCTCCAGGACACTAACAGTAGAATTAAATCTATTCTATTTTTAAAGTTTAGTTTGATGATTAGCACCCTTGAAGATATAAAAATGGGAAATAGATTGTTTCCATTATGTCTAAACACTCTTTTTAACAGATCTCATAATAAAAGTGTCTCTGATATAAGCCAAAGTTCTTTCAGTTAGCAATGATTTTGAAACAGTTGATTGCCATCTCTGAAACTCACTTCATTTGAAACTTCATTACTGTTAATAAGAAGAGCTTTTGACATTTTGAAAAGGTTTAAGTTTGGTAAAGAGCTTATGAAGTGGTTGGCAATGACATGACTTCATAATGTAACCACTCCAAATATAAAAAGTGACAAGGACTTCAGCTGACACCGTATTTTAGAATCCATAGTCACGACAAAGTGTTTGGTTAATTACATGATTCCAGCTCCAAAAACTGCGATTAAAGGAAAGTCAGAACACTTATGGTCTGATAGGCATTGATATTTCCACTGACAGACTTGTATGAGTTCACTAAAGTTCTAGAAAGATTTTTCAGCCATGCAACTGAATGCAGAGTTAAGTTGATAGGTTTTTCTATTACAGTGCATTTAGATGCAAATTTCTCAATTTCATCTTGAATAAAATCACATTTAAATGGACTACAATACTACAGTGCTAGTGTCTGAAATATTAACTATATTGAAAAAAGCTGCATTTGACATTCATTACAATGTGTTACACTGTCATTTGAACGGACATTTTAAATATTCATTGCATAAAAGGTAATGAAGCAATAGTTAGATTCCAAAGATATGTAACGTCATTCTTCTAATCATCTCTGTCCCCAGTGAGGAGACCTAAAAGCCTATTTTGATTGGTACCAGCCATTATAACATAGTCTTTCCTCTATGGAAGAACGAATGATTTAGTACTTCATAAAACAGAGCTAGAATCCACTTAGCCCATAGATGCCCATAAAATATGCTAAAATTAACTAAAAATTGTCATTTCCTGGGACTCAGGCATTACTGAGACTACTGTGGTTGAAGAAACACAGGGAAATATACTGATTTTCTCTCATGCCAGTCACTCAATGAACAGGTTTAAGGGATTATGGTTAAAAGTTGGCTTTGTAGTGACCTTCATGTCTAAGGAGCATAATAATAATACCCATCTTAAAATTTTAGCACATATAATTAAAACAGCAAATACAAGCACTATTCCTTTTTTTAAACTAAGAATATCCCTTAAAAGGAACACTAGCATGTTATATCTTGTAAACAGACATCCTAGAATAATGCTTTTAGGATTAAAAAAAAAGTTATTCTTACAGTTGAATGGACCAGAAACTACCTTTTTTCCTTCTTTCCTTCCCACAACAGGTTGTGTAACTAACAAAACCTAAATTTTTAATATTTTTTTTTTGCCCTTATTAGACCATAATTATATTTGCTGGATTTTGCAACTTAGAAAATTTGCCAGAACTGCATTATTTCTCTGAGCCAGAATCTCAATTCCAGAATCAGCAAATTAACAAAAAAATTCTGCTAAGCAATCTGATCTGGTATCTGAACCCTGCTAGTAGATAAAGGAACTGAGTACTCCTGTGAATCACTGTAATTAGCTAAAACAATAAACTGACCTTCAGGTAAAATTATACCCTGTCATTTGACAGAGAGTAGGGCAGTGACAGTAAATACTACTAATGTGAATGCCAAGTCTTGCCAGATTTATTCTATTCTGCACATTATCTGAGAAAGTGGGAATTACAAACTAAAATTTCGCACACACTTCCTATTTGAACTAGAACAGTAAAGACAGTCCACCATCCTCTGTTCTTGGGTGACAATTTCTAACCCTTCCTAATACAGCTCTGGAGCACAGGAAAGTCATGATTTGTATGACATTGTTTTGTCAATATAGATGGCTGAGTTAAAATTAAACATACTATTTGGTGCCTCATCATTTTATTCCAAAACGTCATTTAAACCAACAAGCAAGGTCCTATTTTGTTCCACTGTTAAATTTTGGCATTTGAAAGTTAGTATTTTCTGTCTTTGAATGATTCTATTTTTAAATTTACATTGTGTTGTGTTGTAAGGCAAACAAAGAAATTAATTCCAATGTTAAAAGCACACAGAACATTTTTATAAGGAGGATATTCTTTTGTGATGAACTCAAAACATTCTTTTTTCCCCTCTCATCTGGAACGAAGAGAAATTCTGAGATATGTTGAGAAAAAGACTCTTCGTCCTCTGCAAAGTGTGTGTTAGCACATAGCAGGTGGGACATGGGGTAATTTTTAGTCTTGCAGATTTAGACATTTTACTATTTCTCTCTTAAAGTATTTTCTGCCAGCTCCTATGAATCACCAAGGGAAGTTGTTTGCATAACCAATATCAGAGACTTTCAAATGTTTCTTCAATATGCATAGCTGGGAAGTAACAGCAGGAAAAGATGGAAAATGACAACGAATTAAGCTGCAGTGGAATTAACACCATCTCTGCCTTTTAAGTTGTTCCTTGGTCAGCCATGCTCTCCAGAAAGTTACTTCAGCGAGACAGCTCATGTTACCAAAGTGAAAAATAGCTTCAGTGAGAGCTCTGGCAAGTGGTTACAGCATAAGAAAGTAGCTATAACAATTTTTCCTTCAAAGGTTAAGTAAACCCAGCTGCCCAAGATTCCTGGTGGGGTACAGGATCCACCGCTGCATCCCACCATGGCAAAGTGATAGTTCACCCCTTAGCAAGTCAGTCAGAATAAACACAATCTACTCCAAGTAATAAAAGATATATGCATTGTGTTTAGCAGCTCTAATTAAGTAAAGCATTTTTGCTACTACACATGATGATGTCTTTATTTGCCTGAGGCCTTGAGGATTCTGATTAACATCTCGCTCTATGTAACTGCTGAACTTGCTTCATTTGAGAACAGAACCCTATTTCATGCAGGGTGCCTTTGTAGGATAATTTGGTGTCCACTGAATGCTGGTTTCGGAAGGTAGCTGGGTTTTCTTTAAGGTTGGCTTGTGAGGGCTATGTTTGTTAAATCCTTCTCTGGAACACTAAAATTCCACTTCTGATTTTTGTCACTGCTGTCCATCACCTCCCACTCTTCCCCCTGGTATTCTTCCACCAGTAAGAAAGAATAATTTCAATACAGACTCAACCAATTCAGGTTTTTCTCTCCCTTTTCATTATGATTTGATCTGACAAAATATAGACACATACATCTGAGCTGTCTGATGAGGTTCTCCACCATGACAATGAAAGAAAACTCAGAACTCTTTGGACATGATTAATATCATAAAAGTAGGCAGATAAAATAGGTCAGATAAATCTGGCACAAAAAATGTCTTTTCCTGCACTAACTTAAAAAATATTCTTCTATAAATACTGGAAACCTAAAGTTAGAAAAGAGGAATTCCACTCTTTCATCTATATTAATTTTCTGTCACAAGCTGTGTTCCATTAGCTCCTACAGTGTTAGACATGCTCATATCACCCCAAAAGATTACAGTGTAGTATGGCTTGTAATTATATCAGCTGTACTGCTATGCATAAAGACATACATATTCTCACATGAAACTACCATGCTCCTCCAAGTCACTGGGCCCACATACCCTAAGGAATGAAGTATCTGATGTCCAATTTACTTAAGTGGGTGTTACACAATCCTCCCACACACAGGGCACCATTCAACAGAAGTTGTTGGGTTGGGTTTTTTCCCCCATTCCTGAAAAAGGCTTAAATTGTGGGTTGTTTAAACAAAAGGCAGTTCAAATCCATTCATTTTAAAATCTGTTTTTATGATCCACCCATTTTTATTTTTTCTGTTGTAGCCAGTGTTTGAAAAAGTAGCTTACTGACATACACTTTAAAAATACAAGCATGATGCTCATGCTATCTTCCCTCACTTCCTTAGCCTCCCCTCAAATCTGTGTCTGAGTGATAATCGGGGTTTCCTTGGAATCTACTTGGAGGTTAACCTAACTGTTTTATGACAGGGCTTTTGCAGCACACTGGGGTGACAGCTCTGCGTCAGGGCCCATCATCTCAGGTCCCACACATGCCAAGGTGCTGGCTGTGTTACAGCAGGGCTCAGAGGGAGAGGAGAAGACAACAGTACAGATTAGAGGCTGTCCACAGGGGAGGATGTTGAAAGAATTAGTGTTGACTGTGTGTGTGAGTGAGAAGGAATTTGGGAAAGCAGAAACCAAGCCTATGCCTGTTCAAAGCTGATTGCAGATGCTGTTACAAGGGAAGGCCTAGAAATAATGACACAGAGCTACACTGATATAGAGGAATCTGGTATGAACTGATTGAGAAGTGAAGCCTGAACAAGACCAGAGAGCATAGAACAGAGTAGTGTAATGCCAAAGCAGTAGAGAAACAATAAAAATAACAGTGCTGCCCTTTTTACCCCACATTTTAACACATCTGTTTTGACTGAACTTCAGGCTTCAGCAGAGTGGATACTCCAGTTCACACTGATTCTGATTTTACTTTATTACCTGCTTCATTTTACCACTAGACTGCATAAGGGAGTTATAACCTAACAGGTCCATGACAGTTAAATTCACTTCTGGTAAGCTAGCCCCAGCAATTCTGCAGACCAAAATGCTTACTGCAGGAAAAAGTTTGTATTTCTATTTCCTAGGCATCATTTCTAGAAGAAATAATACAGTAGATTAACTGCTCCCTAGGGTAAATGTTAGTCACAATGATCTTCTCTACATCCATATCCTCTTATGTTCATTACCACCATTAATTATACCTAGAAATGAAGCCATCAACCACAGTAAAATTCTAGTTAATTCAGAAGCACAGCCTGCCTACTCAGCAACAGAAGCTGCAGCATTATGCAGAGGCCATTTCAGTATTTCATACTGCTTTTTCAGTGAGTATAGTCTTTTCTTAACCCTTCTGTTATGCGCCACACAACACACATTGTAATAACTGACCTGAGCCGATGAGATCTGCAGTGCTGACTGGGACAGGAAGAAGAGACAGAGTGCTCATGATTAGTTTGGTTAGAGGTTCTGATTTTGGTGTATTGCCAAAAATGGTGATTGGATCACATATTTAGTATTGCTTTCAACTACGAACATGTTAGACAAGAAAAGGGAGAAATATGTTTTTTTAAAAAACAAACAGGATTCTTTAACACAAATCAAGAAATCTTCTGTTTGCAGATGGGTTGTATTATAAGGAATGCATAAACTGATCTCAGTTATTGCATTATATTCACAATAATCCCATGATAATAGTGATTCTATCATTTTGACAATCAATATGACAATTCAATCAATTTGACAGATTGTCCACTCCGTGGATAAAGAACTGACTGGATGGCTGCATGCAAAGAGTTGTGGTCAACAGCTCTATGTCCAGTTGGAGAGCAGTAACAAGTGGTGTCCCTTCAGGGATTGGTGTTGGGAGCAGTCTTGTTCAACATCTTTGTAAGTGACATGGACAGTAGGATAGAGTGCACCCTCAGCAAGTTTGCCGATGACACCAAGCTGTGTGGTTCAGTTGATACGCTGGAGGGAAGGAATGCCATACAGAGGGACCTTGACACGCTTGAGAGGTGGGCTGATGCCAACCTCATTAAGTTTAACCATGACAAGTGCAAGGTCCTACACCTGGGTCGGAGGAATCCCAGGCACAGCTACAGATTGGGCAGAGAAGAGATTCAGAGCAACCCTGTGGAGAAGGACTTGCAGGTGTTGGTGAATGAGAAAATGAACATAACTTGGCTTCAGTGTGCACTTGCAGCCAAGAAAGCCAACCATGTCCTGGGCTGAATCAAAAGGAGTGTGACCAGCAGGTCAAAGAATGTGATCCTGCCCCTCTACTCTGCTCTTGTGAGACCTCACCTGGAGTATTGTGTGCAGTTCTGGTGTCCTCAACATAAAAAAAAATACATGGAACTGTTGGAACAAGTCCAGAGGAGGGCCACAAGGATGATCAGGGGACTGGAGCACCTCCTTTATGAAGATAGGCTGAGAAAGCTGGGGCCGTTCAGCCTGGAGAAGAAAAAGCTGCATGAAGACATCATAGCAGATTTCCAGTATTTGAAGGGGGGCTATAGGGATGCTGGGGAGGGACTATTTGTTAGGGACTGTAGTGATAGGACAAGGGGTAACGGGTTAAAACTTAATCAGGGAAGTTTAAATTGGATATAAGGAAGAAATTCTTTATTGTGAGGGTGGTGAGGCACTGGAATGGGTTGCCCAGGGAAGTTGTGAGTGCTCCATCCCTGGCGGTGTTCAAGGCCAGATTGGACAGAGCCTTGTGTGGGATGGTTTAGTGTGAGGTGTCCCTGCCCATGACAGGGGGGCTGGAACTGGATGATCTTAAGTTCCTTTCCAACCCTAACTACTCTTGATCTGACAAGTCATGTATTGCTAGGAGTGTCTGACTCTACAAAATAAATAAAGCCTACATATTATATTAGCTACGCATATTTTTTTACTTTAATTGTTTGAAGTTATAAACTGTGACAATTCATTTAGGAGATCCTTAGTTACTGTGCAGTTTGTATTGGTACTTTTAAGTTTTCATAAATCCTTAGAGCCAAGTATAAAGGCATGTAAGAAGTACCTCAAGAAATTTAGTTTAACATTAAAGTGGGATTATTTGAGTTCCATTCATGCATAGTGTAAACACAAAACCTCTGCCCTTGTCAGTGGTAGAAAAAGGTTACCAGATTAAAAGGCACGTTGCTTTTTAATTTAGCAACTTTTTCTTCAATTTGTTCCACCCCATTTGGACAACTCAGAGAAGTTCTATCTGGCATCTATTTCCATTCTTGGTAAACATGACTCTGTTGCTTTGTTACAGTTGTTAACATGAGGTTTGGGGTTTTTGCTTGTTTGTTTGTTTATTTTTTTTTTTTGTTTTTTGCAGAGCGTGCATTTAACTCAGTATTACATGACTGAGTATGTGCCTTTTGAATTTTACAGGAAAACTGCCATATGAACGAGCTATAGCCACTGCAAGATAATTAATATTTGCATGTTTTCTTAGTACCATTTATATCTTCAGGACAAAAGTTGTCACATTCATTAGTACTGTGCTTAAGCACAAAGAAGTAAGGAGAAACTCGCTGTACTATACTCTTGTCAAATGCCCCCTAAGGTGTTGCAGGTATAAACTAATAAGCCTTGGATTAAAATGAGAATTACATCTATCAAAATGGAGCTTGAACTCCTCAGAATAAGTTTTTATCTTTTCTGTTTTGCAGTCTGTCAGTTATATAGACAAATAAAAGAGCTAGAGTTAAATTAAACTGTTTTGTGAGACTGATGCACTGGGATGAGAGATCTTTACACATGACCCCCAAATCAGTAATTTCTCTCAGATTGACAGTATTCACTGGAGCAAAGGCAGAGTAACTAACAGAAACCTGGGCATGTAAGTTTTCATATCCATACTGGAATCAAGATTTGATGTGCTTAGCCTGAGAAAATAAAGGGAAGAAAACAAGGATAGGAAAATATAATCTCCACCCAGAGCCCTGGGAAAACCGGTACAGAATCACAGAATCACAGAATCCCAAGGGTTGGAAGGGACCTCAAAAGATCATCTAGTCCAACCCCCCTGCAAGAGCAGGGTAACCTACAGTACATCACACAGGAACTTGTCCAGGCGGGCCTTGAATATCTCCAGTGTAGGAGACTCCACAACCCCCCTGGGCAACCTGTTCCAGTGCTCTGTCACTCTTACAGTAAAGAAGTTCTTCCTGATGTTAACGTGGAACTTCCTATGCTCCAGTTTACACCCATTGCCCCTTGTCCTATCACTGGATATCACTGAAAAAGGCCTAGCTCCATCATCCTGACACCTACCCTTCACATATTTGTAAACATTGATGAGGTCACCCCTCAGTCTCCTCTTCTCCAAGCTAAAGAGACCCAGCTCCCTCAGCCTCTCCTCATAAGGGAGATGTTCCACTCCCTTAATCATCTTTGTGGCTCTGCGCTGGACTCCTTCAAGCAATTCCCTGTCCTTCTTGAACAGAGGGGCCCAGAACTGGACGCAATATTCCAGATGCGGCCTCACCAAGGCTGAGTAGAGGGGGAGGAGAACCTCTCTTGACCTACTAACCACTCCCTTTCTAATGCACCCTAAGATGCCATTTGCCTTCTTGGCCACAAGAGCACATTGCTGGCTCATGGTCATCCTCCTATCCACCAGGACCCCCAGGTCCCTTTCCCCTTCACTACTTTCCAGCAGGTCAACCCCCAACCTGTACTGGTACATGGGGTTGTTCTTCCCCAGATTCTTCTACACTTGCCCTTGTTAAATTTCATGAAATGACAAATCCTCCAGCAAATATTTTAAGCAAATGTGTTCAGTTGGGAATGATATCCTAGTAACAGATACAGAAAAATAATAAAGCAGAGAAAGAAAAACAAATCTAGGCAACTCAAAGGCTCAAAACATGGTAGGTTTCCCTCAAAAATTAAAATAAAGAGTAATTAAACATATATATAAGATTAGGAATAAATAAACTCAAAGATTTTACTAAAGACAGAATATGCCAAACCAGTTGGATGCCTTTACATTATTTAATTTCAATACAACAACAGATTTTAAGCAAAAATAAAACGGTCTATCTTCAACAAATCTTTAGGTATACTGCTAAACAGAACGGGAGTGGCTAAACCAGAAATAGATTGGATAGGTTACAAATGAGGTAATGCCTACAAAAGAATTACCACCGCATCACATAAGAGGTATCTGAACAATTTTCTTGAAATCTTCCCATATTTTCTAGGCAGCTCCTTATTGTAATAGGGCTTCTAAAGTAATTTTCCATCAACACAAACCCATTCAGTTTTCCATTTGAGGAAATATATTTTTTTCCCATAGAAACAATCATACAAGACAATACTTACTGTATCACTGCTTCAAACCCTCCTAGAGTTGTGATTACAGGAAATGTTGTGTGTTTGTTGTTTGTTTTAAAAACATATATGCACAAGACAAATGTAACAAAATAAAAAGCCGAAGGGTAACAATCCCTTGTACATTTCCTATTTAAAAAATCATGTTACTTCTTTGTTCTTGCTATTATTATTGCCTACAGTGAAGAAATTGCTAGAAAGAAAACCTACACACATCCTACTGTATAACTTCATTTTAGTTTGTTTTCTCTTGCAAAACTGCTTGCTAAGAGACACCTTTAAACCAAGACAAACCTGTATCAGAGCATATTTGCCCACCTGTTTGATCAGCTTGTTTACATAATAAAACTGCTACAATATCTTGCACAGTCCAAAAGTAGATATAATTCTCATTACTGATCAGAATTTTTCACCTCATTATTTTGAAGTGAAAACTAGCTGAAAACAGAGCTGAGTATTTCCTCTGAAGACAATGCACAAAGGACAAGAGAACAAACCCCACTAGAAACTATGGATGAGCTGTCCCATGGAATGTTATTATCAGGTGAATATAAACAACAAAGCTTGAATTAAGAGATGTTAGGCTCTACTAGCCTTGAAAAAGTGAGCTTTAATTGCTTCACAAGAAAGCTTATACTCTTTGTAAGTAGGGTATTTCAAGGTCTTGTAAGAAAAACATCTTTAATGGAGGTTTTTCAAAATAACCAAATCAATTTTTCACTACCAGCATTTGCACAGTATTTATTCAAAAGGCAAGACTACACCCTTCTAACAGGGGTGCACCTTATGTGTTGCACATATATACACACACACATTATACATATATATAATAGGATACATGTTGTATATGCAGTCCCATTATTAAAATCTTAATGCAAATGCCAGTCCAGAAAGTACCTGCATATTGGATTCATGTTTTTAGTGTTCTACTTATTTATTTCTGTTTTATAAAGATAAAGAAACTTGAATATGGAGAAGCTGATTTCAATCGTTAAGAAATTTAACTTTACATTTTTTAGTAGCACAGTAAAGCACATTATTGTCTAAAGCAACGTTTAATTGGAAAAATGTTCTGTGGTAATCACTTTAAAAGGAAGATGAGAGCTTGTATTTCTAAATGAAATTATACTAGTATACAATGTTAGCTCATACGTATACTATAGGTGTAGCAATAGTCAGCTGTAGTAGTGAGACAGTGCAGCTCTATACATCAATGCCATGTTCACATGCACTGAGGCAGATTTCATTGCTGTATTTTTACCACAGCTATAATTAATTATAAATTAAGCCTACATGCATACTGTTGAATGGGAGTACTGTCTGGCAGCGAGACTGTCCTTACTGTTACAAACATACCTGTAGGGCTAGATCTCAGGTTTCCCTCCTCCCATGCACTGAACACCCAATAATAAATAGGGCAGAGTGAGCCCTCAGCACCTCTCTTCCTGCCTTCGGCCTGCAAGAAATTCTGTATCTTAATTCAGAAGAATGAGGAAGAGGAGTGAAGGCATCACAGGCACTTTTTCCTTTCTAGTGACTGTATGGTGCAATCCTATCCAACATAATTCTGACAACTGCCCACTTACCAGAATGAGAGCATTAAGACCGCATGGCCAAAGGCTCACATGAGCCTCACCTGATGCCACTCTGGGCCATAATTACCATTTCTTAGAGCTTAACTTAAAATACATTCTATTTTGGGGTCACATTTTTACTTGGAATCAAATACATATGGCAGTTTTCCACTAAATTGCCAATGGCCACATAAAACTTCCGGATACTAAATGGTACCCTACACCTGTAGTCAAGCAGTTTTCTTCTGAAAAAATAAAATCCAGTAACACCAGACAGTGGACTCCTGTAGAAGTTAATGTGAAGTGTGGGCCCTAATTTAGAGGGCCCGCATTTCCTTTCTAGAGAAATTTACCTCTTCTCACTGACTCCCTAGGACTTCAAGGGAGACTCAATTTCCAAAAGCCACAGGACTATAATTAGATGCTTAGAGTAACTGATGCAAATGCCCTTGCCCCTGTTAAGAACTGCTACAATCTATGCTTAAAAGTCTTACCCAAGGCCTGCAAGTAGTGTTTTTCTCCTGTGGGCAATCTACATCCGTGTGCAAATGGCTAAAAAACATAGCAAGCACTCTCCAAATCTAACTCTTTTTACAAAAAGTAACTGGTGCACTGGGCTGCGAATTCGCCTTAGCAGCTGGTGAATTTGGTGAGAAATCAAATAAAGGTGAACAGATTTTTTAAGTGCTCAAGAAAGGAGCACTGGAAAAATCACATGCGACAGGGACAAAATCCTGTTTGTGCTACTATGCCCATCACCTTCAAGAACATTCTATTCTTATATTAGATGTTACCTTACAAAAACATCAAGGTCATTGTCAATTTGGCTTACTGTCAGGGGAAGCATCTGTCACATTTGTGAAACCAAATTCTGTACAGGTTCAGCAAAAAGAGCTTATCTATACTGGGACATATGTTTCCTCCCCTCTTTGTGCCAGTTATCTTTTAACATGGTTCTTTGTGAAAGTAACGAATGAGTAGAACAGAAGGTTGAATGATTATGTCAGACAGAGATAAGTCTTCTTTCACTGCTTTCCTATTACAACCAATGTTAAAATAGACTTCCATCTTGCACATACTTTTCCCATAAAATTGTCCAAGATCCTTTTTTAATACAAGGCTACCTAAACCTGCAGACACTAAAAAAACCCAACAAACAAACCCCAAACAAAAAAAAACACAATGAAAAAAAAAACAAAAAAACCCCAAAACCAAAACACAAAATAAAAAAGAAGGTTCAGTTCTAACAAGCAACGAATTCTCTCCATAGTGTTTTTTCTACTCCATTCTTCAGGAGGTGCTGAAATTATTGCAGTTTTATAAGGAAAATGATTCCTTTTAGATTCCTAAGTATGCATCTTCAGAAGACCTTTCTTCAGTCTCAAAAATTTATTTAATCTTAAAATAACTAGGATTCCTAATTTACTTTTAAACAAGACTAATAAACAGAAAACCTCACAATTATTTCTGTTCGAAAAAAAATGTATTGAACAACAGATGACGAAACTCAAACTGGGATTTTTTTTCATGGAGTTAGGTGTTGAGAAATTCCGTCTGCTGGCACATTTTTTCAAGGAAATAGAGTTTTCCATAAAAATACATAGATTCTGCCTCTACTACCCTTCAAGAGAGCAGGACAGTGAAGCAAAAATTGTACTGTTCTCCATAAAATGAGATGTGTGAATATTGCTTATGATAGTAACAAGATGGAAAATTTTCTGAAACTCACTCAGCTCACTCAGTTGGCTATACTTCGAATTAAACCATATTAAGTTTTGCTCTGAAGACCAAATTTTTTGCTCCCGTTTTACCCATCTTTTAATTTTCTTTGGAAACTTCCTCAAAGGTGTTCACGAGCTTCTGAAGCAGACATCTTGATCTGGGGTGGGGGGGTGGGGGTGGGGTGTAAGTTTCATCACTTTTATTCTGCCAGGTCCTTGCAGACACTGTAGACTTTAGTATTTTTAATGATTAACATACTAAAATTCAGAGACCATTAAAAAAGTGTCAAATAAACGAGTAGGTCATTACTGTATTAAGTACTGCCTTTGAGAGCTTGAAGTAAAAAGAAGCAAGACATACAGAGGAAATTAAACTACTGTACACCTTTACAGACAAAAATTGTAGGCCAAGTTTGCAGACTAAACACTGGATCGTAGTTCCTTAATCAAGCCTTTTATCAAGAAACACACAAACTGGAGAGAAAGAGAGAGGCACAGTTCATGGACATTGAGAGTTCAGAAATATCTGCTGTATTCTGATTCCTAGGCAGAGGTAACTTTTGATGACTAAGAACATGCTTTGTACTTTCTTTTGTTTTGCAGTTCACCAAGTGAGCAGCGCTTTAAAATGAGGCAGTTATTAGTTAACATGGTAAACAAGGACCCTGAAAAATGAATTACCTAGTGAGCTCTCTTCCAATCTGTTGTCTTTTTATCTTCTATTTATTAATCACACCGTATAATTTTTAAAAAGCTAGCTTTTTATGTAAGAAAAGCACAAGCACCAAAATTATTCATTAAAAAATAAAATTATGTATCTTTTGCAATACCAAATGAATGAACCAGCACAATCCTGGTTTCTTTTTCTACTTCATAGATTTAGAAATGTTGAAACCTTTTTTGCATGTTTGTACCGAAAGACCTTTCACCAAAGACAGTTATTATAAAGTTTTGGGTTTTCTTTTGCGTTTTTTTTGTTTGCTTGGTTGGTTGGGGGTTTCTTGGCTTTTTTTTTATATACATTCCCACTCTAACAGTTTATAGTAAGGGACAACGCGTCCAGACATCTCTTAGGAAAAATCTGAGTGGACAAAAGTAAATAAAATGCCAGGTAAGATATACATGAAAAGACTTAAATTAAAAATAAAAAATAAAAAATTGGCTGGTAGAAAACTCAATTTCCCAACTTTATGTTGTTATCACACAGAGCTCAAAGCACAGTTCTTGTGTTGACCTGTATTTGTTTAAGGGGCTGCATTATAAATCAACAAGCTTAAAACTCTAGACAACAAATCATAGGTGAATTATGGTAATTTGCAAGTTTCTGTAGCAGAAAAGCTTCCTCTTAAAACACATTTTTTTTTACAAAGTTCTACAATGAAAGTCCTCAGTTAATGATAGCAATAAATCATTCCAAAATAAATGCTTTAAGTATTACATGCTGTACCTATATCACTCAGTGCTTGCTAGCAATAGTATTTTTATAAACAGGAATTTTCTGACATCATGTTAACTCAAAGCACTGGTGTAGGCATACTTAATGAAATACACACATTTCAAACACCTAAGTCTTATTACTTCACATTTTTTTCCCAAAAATAAAGCTTTTCTTTCAAACACACCTGCGGTGGAGTCCACAGTACCTCTGACCAGGGAGCAGGGCAGGGGGACAAGCCCTGGAGAGCCCCTCCCAAGGACTCACGGCGCAACCACGCAAGGTCCTCCTTGTGCTGTACACCCCTGAGAAGGGCAGATCTGCTTTGAGCAGGGCACTGGAGCAGGGGACCTCCTGGGAGCTCTTCCAAACGCAGGTTCTCCATGAGTCTTCAACTCTAAATGCAGCACTGGCAAGACCAGAAATTTACAAATCTCACTAGAATTTTATAAGCGGCTTGAGCCCACTTACTTTTACATAATAAAGGCCATCAGAAGTGCACGGTTTGTTCAGGACTTTCAAAAACACTCTTTTTTCAGTGTTATTTTTTCAGATATTGGTATTAATAAAGGAACACATCTGCACACATCAGAAGACATCCAAGAGGCAAACCGCTGGTAAGCCAGTGAGCACAATATATATGAACTTTAAATTAAAAGGTTGAGTTGTAAGTAGCGATAAAGACTTGACTACCTTTTAAGTTTTAGGCAATTGGTATTCTTTCTGTCCCTCTCAGCTCAGTTCTAACACAAAACAGTGAAAAAGAAGCACTTGATTTTTTTGTCGCCTTTTCATTTTCTCACTAAAGACAAAATACATATGCACCTTTTTGGGGCACACATAAAATCTTTACAGCTACAGATTTTAAGCACATCTTATCAAGAAAACTGTCCTGTAACGCTCTGTGGGTGTGTGTGGAGCTGATCTTTTACCACACTGCACAGTTTACAGAAGGAACGACTGGCCCGGAAACAACTGAACAAAATAGCAACTAATTTAGTATAACGTTCCCTAAAACTGTGCCAGGAGAAATAAAAATCTTGACAAGTTCTTAATTCTTAGGAAAGATCCAAAGTACAAGACAAAAGGAGAAAGGAAAGGAAGAAGAAAACAAAGCAATAAGATCACAACTCCGCGGATCCAGTAGTGTCTTTTTGGCCACTGACTTGACATCCTTGCAGTCACAACCCTTCCCCTTACCCCTTCAGGGAGCCAGCTAAAACAATACAGCAGTTGGCTGCAGGCCAGTTGCCTGTTTATAGGGTCAGGGTGCCTTGGACCCCTCCCACAGGTGCAGACTCATTTCCTGCCGCAAACGCGCCGGGAGCTGTTCTGGAAGGTTCCAGCCAGTGCCAGGGCTCTTTGGTGAGCCCCAGAGCCAGTTCATGCTGTACCCTGAGGGGTGCAGAGTGGTGCTGGGTAGCTGCAGGTGCTGTGCTGCTGACTCTGGGCAAATTCTTGCTGGGGTAGTTGATGTTCACAGTCTCAGGGCAGACAACGCAGGAAACCATCCCCTGGCTTCGTGAAGCACGGTCCCCGCTCTGCCTCCAACCACCAGCACACTGCCCACCATCGTCAGGCCTCAGCCTCCCTCATCTGCTTCTGTTTGTAGAGCTGTTTTGAGACACACACCAAAAGGGTCTATTGACCACCACAGAAGCTTCCTAAAGCTACTTAAAATGTTACGGTAACTGTAGCCTTAGACAGGCATAGAATCATAGAATCACGGAATGGAGCACTCACAACCTCCCTGGGCAGCCCATTCCAGTGCCTCACCACCTTCACAGTAAAGAACTTCTTCCTTATATCCAATCTAAACTTCCCCTGTAAGTTTTAACCCGTTACCCCTTGTCCTGTCACTACAGTCCCTAATGAATAGTCCCTCCCCTGCACCCTTATAGGCCCCCTTCAGGTACTGGAAGGCTGCTATGAGGTCTCCACGCAGCCTTCTCTTCTCCATCTATGATTACACAACCATCTTCATTCCTCAGATTAGAATCTATTCCAAAATGTGCCTCAGTACTTTTCATAGATGTTTCTAAGTGGAAAATCCCAACTAACCTCATCAACAGTCACATCAGGTTACCTCATTTTGAGTATCTGCTTTCCTGCTTCATCAGGGCAAAGCAAGTTTACATCTAATCTCGATTTGATTATTATTGGTTTTTTAATAATTGCATGTAATACATTTTATGAACTAAAAAAGGTATCGGGGGAGGAGGTTTCTCCTATCGCTATAAAGTAAATAGATTCAGAGCCACATTTAGCTGCTGGCTAGTTACTTTAATTTGGAAATCTATCTTAGTTTAATGAGGGGGGAGAAGCAGCTGTGTTCTCTCAGACTGAATCTATGAAACCTCCATCTGATTTAGTCTGAGCTATTGAGCTAAGGTTAGTTCCCTACCTGAGATGTAAACTTTACAGAAGGCAAGGCAATCAACTACACATGCAGAGTTCATGAGCCTTCACCACCTCAGCTTAGAACTCCTTACCTAACCACATACAGGTACAAATAAGTCAACAAATTGATATGACCATATCAGTCAGGTTCAGAAGTGAGTTGCCTGCTGTTCTTGCAAGAGCACAAAAACCTCCACTCACTTGCAGAGAAATGTTGTAGCATTCATTTCAGACCTTGGGCAACACATTAAATAGGCTATAGTACAGTGGATCAGGAACACTTTTTGAAGACCAGAGGGATTTTTTGATGTGCTAAAATAAATTATGATGAGTGTGGGAAATAACATAAAAATATAGAAGTCATAAAAAAAAAATCATTAGGAAATCTAAAACCCTTGCAGCGGCTTAAAATTTCATTGTAACAGGAAAACAGCACTAGCTGTTATATCAAGTATATCAAAAGATAGGAAGACTAAATTAAATTGAAAAAAAAAAAAAAGAGACAATACCATAATAGGGGTTGTTGGAGATTACAGGGTTGCAGTTTGAAACTGAGAAAGACAATTCAGTACAATAGAAATTTGGTGAATAGAATTAAGAGAAGATTCATTGTTTTGCCCATCATTCATTTCTAGAGTCCTTAATTTAACTTAGATGTGTACAAGAAGAGCTAGCTTTTATCCTCACTTGCTGCTGCCATCCACTGAATCCCTCCAGCTCTTTCTTTTTGTTCAGTGATAGCCTGCTTAAACCAGATAAGATCCAAACAAAACCATTTCCCCAAATTCACAAGGCAAAGTAGTGCTTTTAACAACTCATTGATACTAGTTTCCCAGATTTCTGAATGTCTGATATACTGCAAACACAACACACAATTCTTTTTCTAGCAATAGGCAAAGATTCAGGAACAGAAAAAGAAGCTGCAGTTCACATCTGCTGTCACCCTCTCTGGGTCGATATGTACATCAATACTGCAAATACAGGAAATTCCTAGTAATAGAAATTTGAGGTGAATCCTTTCACAAGCACAAAATTACTGGAAGCACCTCTGAAGCCCTGACTTTGCACTTTGTTGATCTCTGACTGTGACATGTGAACACAGTTCAAGATCGTGAGCAAAGAAATAAAGATCTCTCAGTAAAACGTGAGGAAAATTTAATTTCAAATTTATAAACACAAAGTCCAGTGTGTGAATCAGAGTAATATTCCATAGGTAAGTACAGGAAGCTCCTTTCTTAATGTGGGGTGTATGAGGTGGAAGATTCAAAACACTACTTTTTCTGCTACAGGGGAGTGTGGGCTGTCCATATTGTAATGCAATAATTAAAGACAGAAAGGTAAACACAGAGATTTTGCTGATTTATCAACATAACACTGATCACATTTTGTGAGCTTGAATAAATACATTGCAGATTTAGACACATAACCATTTAACCACACTTTTAAAATATCTTTTGAATATATATGCATAAGCTATGTTGTCATATAGCTGAGCAAGGATAC
The DNA here is from genome assembly GCF_037157495.1 of Lathamus discolor. Taxonomy (NCBI): domain Eukaryota; kingdom Metazoa; phylum Chordata; class Aves; order Psittaciformes; family Psittacidae; genus Lathamus; species Lathamus discolor. The sequence goes on from NC_088885.1 coordinate 81,304,825, forward strand.
AGCTGCATATATTGGTGTGACACAGCTTCTAAAAGCAAGTAAGATTACTACATCACTGTTACTAACAAATCAATATGCAATTTTCGTTGCCATTTCATATTAGTTGAGTTCTTTCTGACCAGATGCAACCAGTTACATTGCCTTGCGAGTCATATACAAGCATGCCTCTTCTTTCACCCTACCTTACTTCCATTAGCCTCAAAGAGTAACCAAACTTCAGCATCTAGTAAATCTGCAAAAGGCTAGGACACATTACGTAAGTCCAGAAACTACACATATTGCATCCTGCATGGGTTTTAGTCCCAACTACCCCCTGCTCCCTTAGCCGTGGACATTCCCATCTAAGGGAGGCTTACGTGGAGCACCTACCACCCATTCACTCTCACAGCCTTCTCTCACCTAGACCAGCATGCTCATACAGGTAAACAGTAGGGCCCTGCAGGGTGAGGATGTGTGAGATGTGACTGCTTACCCTTCTCCAAGGGGAACACTTTGACACTATCAAGCACAGCCAGAGATCTTGAAGATGTACATGCTTAGTAAGAATGCCCATGAGTTTATCAGTTTATTATTGATCAAATTGCCATAAATCACTGCAAAAAAGGTGATGCAGATGAGCTACCATGGTTCTAAACCACTTGAAATAACAACTTGGAAAGTAATCATAGATTGCCAGTGAAATATTGACAAAAAAGGCACTATGATATAGCTAAAATACCTACAAAGTATATAAATTCTCTAAATTATTTCACTTAGAATCTTGCTTCAGTTACTAGAAACCCTTGTAAGAAAGAAAGAATGTATTAGCCCAAATCCACTGAATGGTAATGGATCTTAAGCACTTGCAGTATGATACAGCTTGGAATTATGTTTTCAGCCTCCAGTCAGCCTACCTCTGAAAGACAAGTGACAATTTCTGGTCACTGAAGAGGTGAGCACTTCTAGAGGGAGATCCTTATTCTACATCACAGTCTGGATGAAGCCTCCCTTCTCACCACTTGTAGCTTAGGGACACTAGCCACCTCAGGGAGGCATGAGGTATGAGTATCTCACATGATGCTAGGCATTTTCTATGCTCCCAGCTGGTTGGCTGCCTCCTGGATACTTCATCTAAACCTAAAATTTACAAACTAACTCCTTTCCAACAAAAATACATGCCACTTATGGAATTATCTCTAAGTAAACATTTAGATGCTTGTGAACTAGATTAATTTTCTTTTAAATTATATTAGCCATGGTGCTTATTCTTTCTCTGATTCTTCCTTCAGATCTCTCCCCACAGCTTTCTAATTCCAGCTGTTGTTTTTCTTTGTGACTTATTTTCCACCTCTCTCTCACAAATTAGCAATTTCCCCTGTCGTTTATTTTCCTGTGTTCCTGTTGCAGACACCATGTTTTCTTTTTCTTTTGGGTCGTGTAGTGTGATATGTCAGGAAGACCTGCTGTAAAATGCACTGAGCCAGAGTATTCTGGCAAAAATAAACTGTTTAAAAATCTTATGTCAACATAGCATCTAGTATTAGAGAACAATTATGGAGTCATTTTGAGGCCAAGGATGCTTCAGAAATAGTAGGAATTTTTTTTAGATGAAGATAGAATTTAAATTTTGTTTCATGCAAGTTTGCTTCTACATACACACAGAGACATACAAAAATGTAGATGGCCCCCACTACTGCAGACTGATGGAAGAGGGAGAGATTTCATGTTTGAATACACACAAGTGTACACATATGTAGTTATACAGTATTTTTTCACACAGCAAGGTCAGCAACAACAAAATCAAACTACTAATGACCACGATTACTATAGCTCAGATATCTCTATACCTAACATTCAGTAACTAAACGCCTTCAGAGGGCTGTATAAGCACCTGTAACTTAAATTACCTCAAGAGGAAGTTGCCAAATTTTGGCTAGCAAAACATAATTATTAAACATATTTATCTAAATCCTTGTTATTGCACAACCAAATGTTCAAATTTTATCAGTAAAATTATGTTTCTCGTAACTAATTTAATTAGAAAACTAAATCTATCTGGGAGATATATAATTTATTCTTCCTAGCAATAAATCATTATTTTGCAAGTTTCTAGGTAATGTATATTATACAACAATGAAGTGATTTCATGGTGAAATAGATTTTCCTTTACCAACAAGAATTCAAAGCAAGTCCACCTACAATTTGCTACATGAATGTACATACTATACTTGAAATCAAGACCAGACTTTGATTTAACCACATGTATTGAGGCTTAATATCCTGTCTGAATTATGCTAACCAATTGTGGTCTCAAGGTGTCTAAACAAAAGGAACTAATAGGAAAGGCTCTCAGATTCCAACATCATCAAAAAAAAAAAAAAAAAATCACTGAGAACACAGTAGCTATCTCACCTGTTAATCAGAAAGTCAAAAAGTGTGACTGAATACCTCACTGCAATGCAGAATTGGAGCAGAATTGGAAAAAAAAACCCAACAGAACAAACAAACAAACAAACAAAAAAGCTAAAACAAACTCTGGGTATTTTTGATGTTACTAGATACCTTTGTAAGTCTTTGCTACAGATACAATTTGTAACAGTAAAAAAACCCCTTGTGATTGTCTGGAAAGTATTCTGAAGGGTATGCAAAGGAAGCAGGGTTTATCTATTTATTTTCTTTGTCTTGGAGCGACCACCTTAAAAATGGCAGTTTTTTTTGAGAAAATTATGCAAAGAGCAATAATGACTTCTTTTTTTTTTTTTTTTTTTTTTTTTTTAACTGAGAGGAACATTTTTTAACTGCAGAACCAATAAATTTGGTAGGACAGTCACTTCACATTGTCACAACAAGGAGGAAATCAATCTATCTGGGGATGCTGAAACTCACTCTGTATCTCAACAATCCTCCCATTATCATCTCATTTTTACCCAAACTCTTCAGTAGCAGTATCAGAGGAATCTGGACTGAGCAACAATGGAAACTCCATTTCCTTCGGCAAGGAGATTAAATCATCTGCTTAACTATAGCTTATGTTCAGATTTTCTAAATAGCCAAAAACATGATCAAAGAAATTAAACCTCAATTAACTCCATTTTAAATCAAAATGTATTATCATACCCTGCCCCCAACAAAAAAGTGATTTTACCAAAGAAATTTAAAACCTGAAAATTTAACTTTAAAGTCAAATATTTGTCCCTTACTAAAGTCTACATTTAATCAACCTGCCCCCTTCTCTGATCTTTGGAATGTTTAACTCATACTGATGTACTTGAGCCCTTAGCTTTTAGAGTGACCAGTGATTTTGAAACTCATTATGTGGGCTGAGGTACATTTTATGTGAAGTTCACTCACTGTTCAGTAAATACTACAAAAATATATAGTAAATTATTATTATCATAGTTATAGGCCTCCCCATCCTAAAACTCATCCCCTACCTCCCACCCCTCCACCAACTAACTCCTGAACCATTCTCCTTCTAAGCACAGCCCTACTAACAGCCTTCATAGTAAAAGCACCTCTGACTACCCAAAGCCCATGTAGTGGCCCCAGTTGCAGGATCCATATTACTTGCTGCTCTCCTCCAAAAAACTAGGCAGATACAGCACCATACATGCCACCCTTCTAACAGGCCCACTGTCAAATTTCTTACATGACCTGATCCTTACTCTCCCTCTATGGGCAGATAAAAGTAGTTACTTACCTGTTGAATGAACGAGGCAATTTGTGGGCAATTTCCTCAAAATTTGTGCTTATTAGAGCAAGGTAGTCTCCTAAAATTTTGCAAATAAACTTATTCCAAGTATCTGAATTTAATTAACTCAGAACAACTATTTTTGGACAGCTTTACCATCTAATGTCTATGTAAACTCACCATCAAAATGCAGCTACCATTTGCCCACTCAGTCTAGGCCACTGTCAAAAGCTGCAAACAGAAAGAGTACTTTCCCTAGGTCCAATAAAGACCTCATAAATTTCTCTACAGAAAATTTAAGTATGGAAAAAAATGCTACTGAGTTTCTGACAAAAACTAATGACTTTGCATTTAGCTAAACTGTGAGAGTTCTTCAGATGTAATCTCTCCAGAAGGGTTCATATGTATAAAAAGCATGTGATGTTCTGTAACACACAACATATCTCAGTGACATTTATAATGAGAAGTATTCTGTTTGCCCCCTTTATTTATAATTAAGTCACTGCCTCTATTACTGGCACCTAAACATTATGGCATAAGTAATCTTCAAAGTCAAATGACTACTCACTCAAGCTTTAGAAGTTAGATTTCCTTCTCAGTTTCTTTGCTTTGATGAGATGATACTTTGTACAGAGCTCAGTGTAAAACCAGGGTTAGCAAAAGCAATTGCCTATATCTTTTCACCAAAAATAACCCCTGCATGTGTATTCTTGTTCATATATAGTTTTTTTCTCTCAATCAACAATCAAATACAAGTAACACCTGCACGCAGATATGAGGAACCAAAGAAAGAAGCAGCAGTGTTTAATGCTTGAGGTCACGTGCCCATTACCTGAAAAACACAGGCTTTGTTTGAAGAGTCATATGTACAATCAAAGCATTTTCTTCATTAAAAAGATTTTTTCTTTTTAAAAATAATGTAGCATTCATTTACACAACCTTTTACCAACCTGTCTCTTCAAAATTTTCTCAATGCCTAAACAGTTTCAGTCTTTTTGTAGTCAATACACACTACAGCTATCAATACATAATAAATGTCTACTTACTCGTTTTACACTTAATTATGTTTAGTCATTTACACAGCAGGCTATATTTAAATAGTTCAGGATCAACAGGTATTTCACTAACTTAATGCTACTTAGTTCACTTTAAGATAATCAGCAAACACAAGACCTTGGAAAATGAACAGAAATTCATGTTTTGTACCTAGTCCTGTGAAGTCAAACAAGAAAGAAGAAAGTGAAAAATACAGTAAGCTGCTTCAGACATTTTTTTGTTTTCAGTATTAATAACTTGACTTAATTTCAGAACTTTTTTTTTCACCTATTTGATTCTGTTTATTCTCATCTTTCTGTTTTATCCTCAACAAAAGCTGACATATTGATATATTAATACCTGTCTTCAGGGTGTATTAACTGTTTTTTTAGATTTAAAAAGAAAATATACTTGGATATTTTCTATGCTACCCTTAAAACACAGAAACGTGTTCCTCTCAACCTTTTGAATTAGAGATATTGTTAAGTAAGTTTTGTGAATGATTTCACTCACATCACATGTACTATGGCACATAAACTTAACACAGAGCATGCATCTTGAAACAGAGTTAATCAGAGAGCTGGTGATAGAACATAAAGGGTGCAGTTACCACAGAGAGGTGGACCCTGCTTCACATTTCTGTGGGTTCCCATGCAACTTCAGAGCTGGGCTAGTGCAGATCTTGATGCTGCATTCACATTCTTCCTTGCTTACTCCTAGGTTTAAATAGGCACTTGAAGTCTGTTGCTCACCATACTTATTTAAGGAAGTTTGATTTATCTTTCTGGTGTATTTACACTTCATCCTGTGGTAACTTGAAATGTTTAACATATTAATCTTTCTATCTTGATTTCAGTACTGTTATCTTTCTGCATGTATTATGTCACAATTGTGCCTTTCACTGCTAGCAAAACTAGGGATTCTCTGTAGTTTACCTGCAGTTATTTCTTGGAATGTTGGATTATCAGGCAACCCCAAGAGTAAGGAACAAAAGCCAGTGATAAATCATGCTTTGCAGTGTTCAATAGAACTGATTTTCAAAGCATCTCCTCTCTGTTGATCAATGCCATGGCAAGATTTAAAAAGCCTTTGCTTCCCTCCTAAAATCCTCTTGGGGTTCCTTTGTTGCCCTGCTCTATGCTCTGCCTACCCACCTGCCTTTGGCAGCAAAAGCTGCTAGGATTTTGGTATATTTGTGTGCAGCTTTTATAATGATCACACGAGGTTTCAAGGACCACTGCTTTCGCACCAGTCTCAGTACTCAAAACTAGCAATCCTGACCCTATCTGGCTGTGTTTCATATTGCACTGGGTGAACCTCTTTGGATTTTTTCTTCTTTTTTTTCTTTTTTTTTTTTTTTTTTTTTTCTGTAGGTGTGAGCTGACTGTTAAAGAGAACCATTTGTAGGTATAATTCTAGCAGGAGCTCCCTTTTATTATTCCATTCAGCTAAACTCAAGAATGTAGTAATTCTTCCTCTGTAAAGTGCCTGTAAGTACTTTGGTCCTGTATTCACCCATTACTAATAGCTATATGTGAGAACATAAGTACCTGCAAGTATTGCAGCTTCAAGGACACTACAAGTGCACAGATTCAGTAATTGGGTGACAGTAACAAAGAACAGAAACTTACCCAAAATAATCCAAATAAACAGGTTTAGAGAGTACTATGATTTTTTTCCTTTAGCACTGTCAGGAAGCAGCAAGGGCAGACTGCCCTGTAAAGGAAGGTGAGCTGGGAGCCGAGTGTCACAAAGCAGGCAAGGACAGCAGTCTTCCTAACGAAGAGCCAAGAAATCAAGTCAGAATCAGGAGCAGCCGAGAGCCCACCAAGCACCCAGCAAGTCCATAGTGATGAAGCAGGCCCAAAAAAATAGAAAGTCAAATCAGCAGGTTGGGATGCAAGTCAGAATCAGGGAGGTATGAAATGGGGTACAAAGGCAGCATTATTATTGCTGCAGTCTAGCTCAGACAGGGGACAAGCTTGAGAGCCTCAGATCTTAGTCACTTTGCCCAAGCAAAGGCAGAGAAAGCTGCTGCTGGGGTTTCTACCTTCTTCACAACAGCCCTTTTCAGCAAGATGGCCTCTGAAAACCAGCTAAACTACAAGGAAAAAGGGAAATGTAGATTCAAGATTCATGGAACTGCGTGAAATACAAGGTAGTGAGACTTTGCTCAGAGCAAGAATACCCTCTTCAAGTTTTTTTTTTTTTTTTTTTTTTTTTGTTTGTTTGTTTTTTTTCCCAGGTTTCATAGGCAGCAGACACCTTAATTTAAAAATAAAGACCAAACAGACTTTTCTAAAAATGCATCCTTACTATAACAACTGACATTTTTTGTCAATACAAGTTCTTCTCAAAATAAATTAATTTGGGGAACTGAGGCTAGGCAGTTACTTATCATATCAACAGAAGATTTAAATTTTAAAGACAATCTGTACCTGAGGAAATAACAGGTCTCATACTGAATGTATTTTTAAAAATGGTCAAAATTTTCAAATCAGATACTTAAGCTGAATGCTTCCAAACAAAAACAACGGAATATCTAAAACCTGGGATCTGACAAATTATTCATGGCCAAAGTATTCAGGGTTTCACTAGCAAGATATTTCTCTATACAAAACCTTGTCACCAGTTTTCAAGGAGATGTGACCATTATGGAAGTTTCACAGACAAAGGGAATTAATGTTTTTCTGGAAGAAGACAACACTCCGAAGTTATATCTCAAAATTCAATACAGAGAAAGCAAAACCCCACCTAATATGACCTAGAACCAAAATCAAGTCAGGGATGCACTGAAGTGTGGTTTTGCAGTTCTCCTGGAAAGTGAAGAACTCTTGATCAAAATATAGAGACTAAATGTACATGACGATTCTCCTCTAACTCTCTCACCGTGGAAATCCATGAGGCATCAGGAATATGGCCAATGTTGAGTGTGCAGATGAGCTGAATTTCATCCTTCTCTAGGTTTTTGGCAAAAAGACAGTTTAGACTTAATTCTGTCAGCAAGCTGTTGTAACATAAAAAATACATACTACATTCATTACGATACTTTTTTATTCTGTAACTGTTTATTTGTAGTGATGTGTTCTTCCAAACACAGTGTTATAAAAATTTCTTTCAAGTTTTCTGTGCTCTATTGGGAAGAAAGAAGTCTATAGCAGAGAATGGATGATAAGAGCAACTTCTTCCCACCTTGCACAAAAATTCATAAGAGGGGTACCTATGAAAATTTAAAGCTTTAATAACATTATTTTTGGTGAAACTGTAAACCATTTGGGTTTTTTAAAATCATTTGAGACAAAAGTCAGAAACCATATCTTGACTAGGAGGGGCAATAAGTTAAAAAAACCCCAACAATACAAGTCTTGCCAATTTCCCTCTTCAGCATACTGCAATTTTATTACTCTGGATGAAAGTGGATTTTTCCTTTTATATAGCAAGCTTCTATTATGTGTCCTATTTGATCTATGTACATTTACACCACAACCTTTGTCTTTTAATCTAAAATTTCTTCACTGAGAGCACAAAGCATTTGGAAGTTCTTTATTTCAGTCATATCTTAGTCCTGTTTTAGTAGCTGTGCTCAACCATTTGTGGCAGATATACTGCAGAATCTTTATTAAGCCCATCTGTTCAAATGCCCGTTTTCTCTCCCGCTTTATAAGAAGTCGCTGGTTTCATAAAGTCATTGTTGGGATGAAGATGAACAGAAACTGAATGAAAGCAAGCTTTTATGCATGCATACTACTTTTTTTTTTTTTTCACGATACTGCAATTTCTACTAGCATTTATAAAGAATAATGATTTAAAAACTAAAATGAGTTGTGTACAAATGAGATATGTAAGCTAGTAATCTTTAGAAATAGGCTGGACAAGGAAGTATATTAAAGGATTTATCTATCTTTTCTGCTGTTGTTGTTAAAGTCTGCTACAATTAAAATATTTAATGTAGTCCTGGACACAATGCAGTTATAAACATAGTTATCAAAATGAGGTAATACTACTGAACTGAGAATCACACTCAGTCCATCAATACACAGATAGAAATTTCTGACCTCCTAAAATTAGATAGATGAGAAAGTGCTGCCACTGTTCATGATCATAAAATATGTTGCAGCTGTAGGACCACACTTTGTTTTCTTATGCAGTGAGGTCTACATGAATAAGGTGTAACAAGGACTAGGAGAAGTTCTGTGATTCAAGCTATGCACCCCATTTCTATTCTATGCAACAGCAATCACTCAATTCTGGAAAATAATGTGTAAGCTTGCTGTTATTAATATATATAAAGTTCATGGTACGATTAAATTATTCATTAAAGTTCTAAATTCATAGGGTCAGCTAAATCCCAGTAACCAAGAAAACTGTGGAATACAAAATATCCAAAGAAAGGAGAATAAATGCAAATACCAAACACAGAAAGGTTCTCAAAAAAGACCTAACAAAAAGATCAGTCAGTGAACAGCAAGCAGCAAAAGGATAATTTTAGAAATGCAGCACTGTTTGCCAAACTCTAAAAATGTACAGCAGGAAAAATTACCCTAAAAATATCAAACCCCTGAATGTATAATGCCAGCTCTCAGCAAACTGAAAAAATAGGGCTACAGGAGAAAAGTATTAGCTGAGAAATCTTCCTCAGCCTTTACCTGTAAAGCCTGGAGAATAATGCAACGTAGTACTCTTGAGCAAACGTCAAAACCTGTTGGTAAAAGAGATTAAAAGGAGCACAGAGTGTTAACAAGAGAATAGTATCAACAAAGAGAGACATCATTTAAATAAAATCTTGCCAGCAACAGCAAGGAAAGGCACAAAAATGTAACACATAAATCTGCATACTGAATAAGTGTTTCGAATGTAAAAATTCATTTATAATTGATGGTTTTGGCATCACGTGATGGCACACATGGTATCGTACTGTGGCAAAACCACCAGTGGATCATGGTATAGCAAAATGAAGAATTTCTGAGCTGATCAAAATTACCTAGTGGATCAGCAGAACAGTCACTTGTGAAGGCAGAAATACAGTAGAATACAGGCTGGTACAAGCAGAATCTCTCTGAAGTCTTCTGTCTTCTTGAAGGAGTATAAAATAGCAATAGAAGAGGGGATGGAGAGAAGGTGTTAACTTAAGCACACAGAAAATGTGGGGTTTGTGAACACAGCTCCTTTGTAAAACTCAAGATGGCAGGCTGCCCTGGCAAGATGGAAGAGTGGCCCAAGAACTGCAGCAGGCCTGTTTTCCCATAGATGAAAGAACTATTTCCTTGTCTGAGAGAAAAAAAGAATCCAAGAAATATTTTTAAGGAAACCTAAAAATGCTGAAAACCAGACATGTGAATAAGCAATGTAAGGCATGCAAAAAAACGCTCAGTACCCCAAATTTAGTATTGCTGTAAAGCCAGATTTTACAAAAGCTGTCCACTCATGTGGTTCAGTTTCTAGATGTGTTTTGCATTATCTGGTCAAATAAATAGATGCTTTGTGTATAAAAGTAGTAGAAATAATGCCACTAGTAATATTTAGCATTACAGTCCATAATGGTGAAGGAGACAGACTGCGAAAATCAGAGTATTACCTACCCTTAGGAACAGCTTCCCAGACTTTCCACATTATGAGATTTACTCTCATTTCATTTCTGATATTGAAATCGTTATTGATTTGAACTCCAGAAGAAAAAAAAAAACAAAACAGATTTTTCTTCCTTGCTAACCTTCTTTAATCCAGTTTGTACGGAAATGCCTGGAAGCAGACTTATTTTTGGCATTCTTAGCTTCTAAGGTAGGCTGCAGTTCCAAGCAAAAGATGTGTGATCAGTCTCTGCTTACATCAGACCCTATGGTGAAGTTCACTCATCACACCACTGATAATTAAACATTAGAATTTTCACCACATGCTACAAAATCAATTGATTCATCATCTCTGTAGGTATAACTGATAGTGAAACTAAACCTCCTTTCAGCATTTGAGTGATATCAGTGAGGGATTAGTTAAACAGCAAGTTGGTGCTGAAAAAGCATGCCCTGAGAGCCGGTGGTAGCATTGAACTCATCATGAGGCAGAGGCACACTTAGTGGGGCTGTGGAAGAGCCAAGGTCAGGACAAAAAGAGAAATCCATGCAATAAGAGATTAGTTCCCGGGGCTGTTCGTTTCTTTGCAGACTGCAAAAATTCTTTATAGGTGTAGCTCTGGGGATTTATATACAGAAGACTTTTCATTTTCTTTCTCTTTTTTTTTTTTGCTGCTGCTAGAGTCTTTGTGAGCTCCATGCTCAAATAAAAACCTTAGCAGTACAGAATGGATTAATATAGTATTACAAGAAGATTATATTTCTGGATCCTCTTATCTTTTTTTTTTTTTTTTTTGAAGTTTATATCCCAATATTACATTGCATATATTCAACATGATTCCCTTATGGCAATATAGCCTTCAAAAGAAAGTAATATTTTAAAAGTAACTGAGATTTGTGAGGAATTCTAAGATTTACTTATTTTACCAAGAAAGTTAATACAACTATTCATTAAAACTCTAGAAAAAATTAGGATTTCAATGTGTCCTTATATCATGCACATTTTGTATTTGGTTTTGTATTTTTTTTTTTTTTTTTTAGATCCAGCATTACCTGACATTATATTTCTTCTTTTTTCTCCTTGAAATACTTCATGCACTCTGTCATTCTAGTGTAATAGAAATTTCAGTACAAAATATCATGGACTATCCCTGCTCCTTTCATCCTAAGAAAAATACTTTTCTGAGCTTTTTTAGTCACCAATATCTGGTGATCTGAAAGGTCTGATCCTGCTCCTACTGAATTCAGTTGGATATTAATTTCAAATAACAGTCAGGCTCAACTCTCTGTACAGTCTTTAGTCCAGGATATAAAATTAAAAAAAAAAAAAAAAAACCAATCCAGTGTACTTAGAAAAGTAAAGTAATAGTAACTTCCTTAGCATTAAGGGTCGCAGAAACCATTACAACATGTGAAATAATTCCAACGTCTCTGCATGTTTTAACTCATTTGAACATAACAGACTCTGAATTCTGATTCTCACCTGGTACATGCAATCAGCTATACAGCAGAAATGGCTAGTGTTGCTATCTGATTAGATTATTTTCTGTCAACAAGGAACAGGGCTGAGATCCCCACCCTTACTCACCTGTGCTGTACTGCTAGTCTGAACACTGGTATCCAAGAGTGAAAAGCAATTGCCTTGAAACACTGCCTTGCAATATGCAACTGCTTATCTTGCCTGATGATTTACTATATTTAGAAATCAAACATGCTGTTTCTCAGTTGATCCTTCAGAAACAGTTAAATCTCAGAACTCACGAAAATCAAAACATATCAAATTCTAACAGAAGATTTAATAAGATCAAATAATCTTTTCTACTTCTATAAGCACACACCACAGAAAGTTGTAGATCCTGGTACAGATTAGACTTAATTCTTCATTTCTGTACAGAAAAGCTACAAATGAAGGTATATTCTGCAGGAACAGAATGTGTCATTTCTAAAAGGAAGAATGAATAATCAATCACAGAAATAAAGGTTTTATGGAAAGTTCCTGCCATTCCTTTTGTCAATCTGTACTATGCAACAAGTGTGCAAAACTGAAGGTCAACAGTAAAATATGTGTGGAGACATACAGGGGCTCATGTAGGTGCTCCATGACACATGAGATTGTCATGCAAGACATTTATTTCTGTCATAGAGAAATTCAGGGAAAACAGGAAAAGAATTTATAATTTTTCTCTGTAATCAGCTCTTGCAAAATTCCTTTTAGCTCTTAGCCTAACTCTGCCAGTTTGCAATCAGACCTTCTCAACTTGAGCTCCTCAATCAGCTGTCAAAGCTGCTGAGTGAGAAAGGAGGAACTCCCTTCTTACACAAAGTCCTCCATGTACAAATATAGAGAAAAAACATCTTCAAAGACATACCAACATTAGGGAGGAATATTAGGGATTGTGAGAACCATTTTCAAGTTGTCCAGTTTGTTGCACCACTGCAGAGCGGGATAGGAGGAACTATGACCCATCCTTCTCACCTTTTCAGAGAGCAAAAAAGAATTTAGCAGAAACAAGCAAGCCCTTCTAGCCTACACTCCATTTTTATGAAATGAATATGTTTTGAAGGCCTCTTTATAAGGAATCATAGGCAAGGAGTATCTTCATTATAAAGCAGCATTAATTTGTCAACAATTCAATTAATCAACTGCTATAAAGATACTCATAATTTTTGCAGATATTGAAATGTGCAAGATCAGTAGCAGAGCAATGAGTCACCTACCTGTAGAAAGATTTGAACCCTAGCTGTAACATTTCATGTAAGATCTTTACACTCTCTATTATTGTAAGTATAAATAACATGACATAAAAGAGCCCCATGCATGATTCAAAATATAAGACAGCAGGCCCACTGCATGCAGGTATCTCAGTTCATTGCCAGATTCTTCCTCTTCCCCTAACAGTTAGAAAGTTGCTTGCTCTGCAGCTGTATCTTCAGGTGGTTAAATGATCAGTTGTTTATTTGTATTCACTGAACCAAATTACTCTTTTGAAGCATATGTGCTTGTGCAAAAACAAAATTAAAGTTCATCTAATACACTTAACATATACTCCAGATACAGTATTTTACATAAGAATATATTTCAGGCATTTTCTTTTTGAAAATATAGTTTTTAATGTCTTAGAATCATTCTGTAATACATACACAATATCTTACACTGTATGCATTTGTACGAACCAGGGCTGGCCGAATTTGGTCCCACATACACTGCCAATATATTTTTACTGGAATCAGCAAGACAACAGCCTCTACCTTAAATCTGGTCAGCTCTACACCTCAGTGATGGCTGCCTGGATTCTTCCAGCCTGTATCTGTTTTCTTTCCATTTTCAATGTCTTCACACTCAATTTCCTTTCCTTTCTCCTATTTATGAGTGTTTTAAGGACAACAATGTATTTAAACCAACATTTTATAAACCTGACTGTCCTTAAGATGTGATCTTATCCTTTTTATTTCCTTCCATAAGGCTAATTTCCCCTCCCATCTCCCCCCGCCAACAGATCCTCAAAATATTCAGACAGTAGCACTTTCTTTCCTTTTTCCAGTGCTACACAGCATAATCCACCCCATTCTTTGCCAAATAATGACCATTTCCAGAGAAATTTCCAATCCCAACAGACCAAACTGAGCATAATACCAGTGATGATAAGAATACAGATTTACCAAGACTGCTCAAAATAAAGCCACTAACATTTGTCCCCTACACCTGCAGGATTAAAAAAAGAATCAAAAAGTGTATACAGAAAAAGGAAAGACTGGTTTTGTATGATAAATCTAACCATTTCAGAGCAAGATAATTGCTTTGTAGTGTTTTACAGATTTTACAGAAATCTCTTCAGGTCTACAGTCATGACAGTATTTTCAACCAAAAGACTTAATCTTGGGGCTCAGCTGGTCTTACCCCTCTGTGGGAACCAGCTGCTTAATCTGATCAAGCATCCATGGCTGCGATGCATCCATATTCCCATACCTAACCCAATCTGGCCTAGGCCAGTGGTTTTGTTCAGTATTTTGGGGAGGTAGAGAATTCGTCATACAATTACCTCTTCGTAAAACTTCCCGCTGCTCTAGAGTTTACCCCTGTATGTTTGAATTACTGAACTGTAAATATAAAAAAGCACTTTCATGTTTACAGTTATGCCCAGAAGAGTGAGTCTCATTCTTTCAGCTCAGGCACTAAGTACCGGCAAATTTGTAAGAATGCGTGATGGGTTATTTCCATGTCTTCACTCTGCTTAGGAGCTGAATCCTTTCACAAGCGTTGAGTTTAAAAGGTAGCCAAGCAAACATAAGTCAGAAATCATTCTAAGCATCAATAGCAGATCACGAAAGACTTGTACTGTGCTTCTGGCTTGAACAAGAGCTCCTTGTAGACCATTACAACCCTCTACTTGCCTATGTTGTATGACAGATGTTGAAAGCACAGCATGTCTGATGCATGTAATTACAGACCTACCTTCTTTATCACTACTTAAATACCAAAGCCCTTATTTAGTCACTGATTCTCAGCATAGTCATTGCAAAGAAATTAAGAGATATTTCTAACTTAGTGATATGCTTAGAGGCTCCACAGTAGTGGAGGTGCACTGGTCCTCATGCTGGTTAGGAGCTTGTGGTGTGAGTAACGGCTCCAGTGCTCTACCTAGCACACCCCAATATGCTTCAGGTTGTTGCTAAGTACAAACTACTCCGCTCAAAGCTCACATCCTCACTGAAACAAAATCCCATAATCAAAAGAAGAATTTCATCCTGTCTTCATTTCTAATCTGGCTGTCTGGGACTCAAAATATAATCAGCTCTATTTTTCATTCAGAGTGGAAATTATAAGATCTTTTGTGCTGCTGAAGCAGTTACAGAACAAGTTTAGGAGGGAATAGTGAAAAAAAGGTATCATTCTAAACGTACCACAGGTCAGCATCTTCCCAAAACACTCATGAGAAATTTGGCTTTTTAAATGACATGTCCTATTCACCAGGAGAGTAATGATTATATCCTAAAGTTGACTTGCTGTTCCTTTTCTCTCCTGGTATTACAAATAACTGGGAAGTGGTAAGGGCACACTTGCAGTGGATCTTTTTTAGTCTCTGTTTTTAGATATTGCTGCTTCACCAAGACAGTTTTATATTTATTGGAATTCATACCTCACATCAAAAATTGAATGAATATGCAAGAGGTCAGGATTAACAATTTCATTATTATTTTCCAAGATACTCAGGTCTACTCTTGGTGAAAAAATAGTTTCAAAAAAATATTCTTCGAAAATTGAGGTGTTTGGTGTTTTTTTTTTCTACCCAATACAAATAGTGGAAGCATTGTGAAGGCAACTATAAAGAAAGAACTCTGCAAAACAAACTTGCTGGAAACACCTTTTCATTGTTATAGAGATGCAGTAGCACTTGTGAAAATTCAGTATACTGGTTTATTCATGTAATTTATTGGTTAAGAAAATACAAAACAAATGTTCAAGGGTGTTTGTTAGAAATGCTTGTTAGAAATAACAAGATTAATCACATTCATAATTGTAAGATGGTATTTTAATATTTTTCCTCATTTAGTCTGTGTCACGTCAGGACTCCATCTTGACACCTTACTTGCCACTGACAATGTACCTGTGTTTTAGCAACTGCTCATAGGAATCAAAAGGAAACTGGGAAAGCAGAGAAATAACTTACCTCTGCACTGCAAACAAATTACATGCCATAAGGACTGATTGTCCATGACACGAGCTGTTGCTTAGAGTAAATGGAAATAAAAAGAGAAGAATTTACCAAAGTTTGTTGTCTGATTCCAAACTATGGTAAAAGGAAAAGAAGCAACAAACCTGTGATTATCTGAGTACATTCTCACTGTTTCAAAGATAGGTTGTCAGCTGCATAGTTTTGATTTGGGCTGTGGAAAAGATCGGTCTCTTACTAGGATACTGAGAAACAATTGTTCCTTGTTTCACTAGAAACATCACTTCTATTCAGAGTGAGTAGAACAACACGTTGTGGATTATGACTTACTGTAAATGGGGAGCGACTCCTTTTGTAGTCCTCTGGTTTGTTTGATGTATTGGTGTAAAATAATGATGGAGCTATTTCTTCCTTGAACCTTCCCTGCCACCTTATGAAATATGTCCCAAGACACCACAAATGAAGTAATCTGTGCACTTATTGATCCCTCATACACAAACACTACAACTGTCCTGGCAAGCAAAGGGGACAAGGTGAAGGAGGAAGGAAAGCCAAGTCTTCTTCAGCCCTGGTTTCTCCTTTGTTGACTCTTTCAATGGTAGTTACAGTCATACTCCATCTGAAAAAGAACTGCTTAAAATCCACTTCTTGGCATTCTAAAGACAACGTTCCTTTCCGAAGTCCCATAGGTTTTATTTAACATTCTTTTTGACAGAAACCAGGTATTATCTGTGGCAATTCTGAGCCCCAATCTCAAGTCCTTTTGTACTGCTACTGGCTATAGAGATGTCAGAAATTTAAAGTGCCCTGAATTATCAGATAACTGAACAGTGAAATTGCCGGAATCGTTAAGGAACTCAGTCTAGGAGAGCAAAAGGAAACTTCTGAGAACCAGACAGCCTTGGACACAGGAAGTCAAAAATCTTATCCTCTGGAACTTATAAAAGTCAACATTTAATTGATCAGTGAGGGTAAAACACACTAAATATGAAAGTAAAGACAACCAAACGACTCCTGCAAGTATCCTCTAAGAAAATACAGCTACATAGCAAAAGAATTCAAAGCATTTTCCAACTTTAAATTTTTCTTTACAAAAATGTAAAGCAAATAATATAAATTAGTATAAACATATGTTTACAAGACATAAAACTGTGAGAAAATATTATGAAAGCTATCATGTTTATTAAATCAAGAGAGTAACACAGAAGTGCAGTGTAAACACATGTTTTTCAGGGTAAAAGGGATGCTTCATCATATCCGACCCATGTGTCATTTTCATCATTGTTTAGTGGCACAACCCTTTGACAGCCCTGATTTTAGCTAGATAGGCTATCACAAGCAGTAAAGAATGGAGCTATTCTAAATTCACTTATTCTAAATGCTTGCTCTGAATTACAGGTTATTTTATTGTACTGAATTTCAGACAAGACCACCACCAATCAATATCCTCAGTTCAAAGCAGAAGATTGATTAATTTTAGAGAAAGAAACATGTAAGTGCCATTTAAAAATAAAATTTCTATTTGGAATAATTATTTTTATGTATAAGTTACTTAGCTGGTTCTCTTCACTCAGCATGCAGATTACAGTAAGCATGATCCACTCTGTAAAATACAGTTAAAATAACATTATTCTACACACTGGTCTAAGTTCAGGGTAGGCTGAACACAAGGCTGTGCTTCTTGCTTAGAAGTTTGAAGATGATGATTTATTTCAGAAGCTCTTGGAGGCATTATTACTATGAAGCATAATTTATCTTCCATGGAGTGTCATCCCATTTCTGCATAAATAATATCTCCCCTAAAGACAGTGCTGATGTTCACTGTCCTATCTTCCCAAATCCATGCATCTGAAAGTAAGTGGCCAGGAAAGTCATCCTCAACACAGAATTTTCTCTCTTCTCTTTGAGCTACATTCTAGTTAGACTGTGTAAAGCCAGGATGCACAGAAGAAAAACATATTTGCTTTTGAAACACTGACAGAACCTGAGTGTTTATGAAGTGGTATGGCAGAAACAGAAAGGACTGAACAAATATGTTGTAGTTAAAATAAAAGGTTCTGCTGGTAGTGTTAAATGAAGCAGCAGAACGAAGACACAGCAGGTGACTGAGTACCTCAGGTAGGACTTCCTTTATCAATTTTTGGAGTTTTCTATAAAAATCAGTAAACTACCATGAATTTTTGAATTAATAGATTATAGTTTGTGAAATTTGGTAAGCAGTCTGTTTCTTAACATGCTACTTCAGATACTTTGGCATGCAATGACATGAGAAAACATCTGGTAATTTTTTAGTACAACCTAGGGAAAGTAGAAGTTAACATTTTCTTAAACACTAAGAAAATGGTAGATAGTAAGTTCTCATTAGAATATGAAATTAAACCACAGTTTGATTGATAAAACATAACATTGCTTACCAGGTTGAGTCAACTGTCAGGATATATTAAAAAGATCTTTTAAAGAAGGGAAAACAACATTAAAACTTGCTCCTTAGCTAGTACACTTAATATATAACCAATTTCAATGATTATTTGGAAATAGCCTGCTCTTCACTGTACAATTGGTCATTTTTATTTATTGTACAGTCTTCTTGAAGACACGGTAGCCTGTAGATGCACAGTATGTTCAAGCCTTCACTGCACAATTATGCAGAAGTGAATATTTCCAGAAAAAAATGAGTTGCATGCTACCTCAAATAAGAGTATCAAGTTTCCCAGCACTATTGGATGTGTGCACCACAGTGACAGAGCCTGGTACTTTGACCCGAGAGAGCATCCTACAGTACCAGCAGCTATTTCACAAGACAACTGAGCTGATGATTCTTGCTTAAAGAGGTCATAGACTCAGTCCTTGCCATCCCCAAGGAGGCTATTCTATGTAATAACTATGACTCTATGGCTTTAGCAAGTAACAGAAGAGTTGTGTTTGATCTTAATCTGTAACTCTATCCTCTTTCCTTCCAAAATAAGTACATATTAGCAACAAAATACCACACTCTAAAGCCTCTAACTTGCAGAACAGAACATCTGCCCTTGTAACTATAGGACATTAGGAGAATACATTCACACAGACTTTGTTTTCAGAGAAATAGCACAGCAACACATTTTGTCTCAAACTGGGCGTCAGGATGCTAGTCTAGGGTTATCCAATCAACAGTTTAAGAGGGATAACAGAGGCTAAAAGTTATCTCACTGCGGAGAGCAGCAACTGAAGAGAACTGAAGTACAGACTTGTTACAGTTTAAGCCCAGCCAGTAACTCAGAACCATGCAGCCGCTCTATTGCTCCCCGTAACTCCTGGAGGGATGGGGAGAAGAATCAAAAGAATGTAACTCCCATGGGTTGAGATAAGAACAGTCCAGTAACTAAGGTATAACACAAACCACTACTGCTACCACCAATAATAATAATGATAAAGGAAATAACAAGGGAAGAGAATACAACCACTCACCACCCGCCAACCGATACCCAGCCCGACCGAGCAGTGATCTAGGCCTTCCAGGTAACTGCCCCCAGTTTACATCCTGGGCATGACTTGCTGTGGTATGGAATACCTCTTTGGCTAGTTTGGGTCAGGTGTCCTGTCTCTTCTTCCTCCTGGCTTCCCTTCCTCCCTGGTAGAGCATGAGACTCAGAAAGTCCTTGGTCAGAGTAAACATTACCGAGCAACAACAAAAAACATCAGTGTTACCACCGTTGTTCCCAGGTTGAAAGTCAAAACCACAGCAGTGCACCAGCTACTAAGAAGAAGAAAAATGACTGCTACTGCTGAACCCAGGACAATAAGGTAAGGCAAACAACTTTTTTGTCTATGCTAAGGTATAACACAAATCACTACTGCTACCACCAATAATAATAATGATAAGGGAAATAACAAGGGAAGAGAATACAACCACTCACCACCTGCTGACCGATACCAAGCACGTCCCGAGCACTGGTCGGCCCCTTCTGGGTAACTGCTCCCAGTTTCTATGGTGGGCATGATGTGCTGTGGCATGGAATACCCCTTTGGTTAGTCTGGGTCAGGTGTCCTGTCTCTTCTTCCTCCCAGCTTCCCCTCCTCCCTGGCAGAGCATGAGACTCAGAAAGTCCTTGGTCAGAGTAAACATTACCGAGCCACAGCTAAAAACATCGGTGTTATCAGCGCTGTTCCCAGGCTGAAAGTCAAAAACACAGCACTGCACCAGCTACTAAGAAGGAGAAAAAATGACTGCTACTACTGAACCCAGGACAAGAATTTACATTAGAATTATATGGTCCATTCTGCTCAGCTACTAGCAAAGACTGAGCGTGTATTAAAATGCATGTATTCAAATAGTCTGACTTGAGAATACACATGACTCTTCATGCACAGAGAAGTCACCAGATATACATAAGTGTAGGCAGGAGCAAGGTCTTAATCACCAGCTAAAATTAAATTTGGGACCTAAACTTTATCTGAAACCTGATAACTTTACAGGTTTAGCTAGGCTTCCATGGCAGGCAGGCCAAGATGCCTTAATATCAGCTCACAGAGAGGTGAGCAGTATAGGCTTTGGCACAGGTTGTAAAGTAGAATACACAAATATTTTATTGCCTATTATCTAATAAAAATCTTGGCATAAAAACCTGAGTGAACAGCTTGCTTACAAAGATAAACATTCTTTTCCTACATAGTAAAACTGTGTAATGATACTTTCAATACAGTTCCAATAACGTTTGTGTAATAATGCATGATCATATAAAATAAAGGTATGAGGAAATCTTCAGTCTATACAGTAAAATCAGTGGTTAGATGACAGAGACTGGAGGAGACATTATATATGGTCTGCAAACACAACCTTTAATCGTGCAATACATTATAAAGTTTTTGTCTTGCTACCGTTTAAGACAGAAAACTACTTGTAATTACCCAGTATATTAGAGGCAAAAGGTAAAAATAAAAGCTGCACATACCTTAATAGTTGCATGATATATAAAGAAATATACTAAGTTGACATTAGTTTTCTTTATATTTTCTTGAAAGCAAGTAAAAGAATTGCTGCTTATGCTCATGAATCTAACCCCCTAAATTAGAGCACACAGATCCTTTAAAAATTTTCCCTTGATTTAGGAAATGGTCACAGCAAGGATCAGTTTCACATGACAGACAAATTAGTTGCTGTCTCTAACAGGATTAAGATAAAAAATTGCTTTTCTAGTGTCAATATATTGATTTATGCTATTGAATATACAAAACATCTCACCGACTCACATTCTACTGATAACAGTGCAACCAGAAAACTCACATGAAACTGCAAAACTACCACAGCTAAAATTTTCAGCTGAATGACAGATAGCATTTTGGTCTTACAGAAATGCCAGTCGTTATGCAAAATAAGCAGTGTACCGCACAAAGAAAATCCTGCTGGGATTTTTTTTTTTTTTTTTCACACACGGAGATTTCCATAGAGAGATTATTGATGTGATTCTGCATCACAGGTACCTAAGAAGGTCAAGTCCTTATATTACAAAGAAGTTAATACCAACTGCATTGATTCAAAATAACAAGTAGGAGGAGAAGGCTGCTTTATTTGAAGTTGTGTTTTTTATTTCCTACAAGAAAAGACCTTTCTATAGCCCCCTGTGAAAAGACACAATGCAGAGAGTACGTATATGAGTTGCACACTATAAGAACAGATTTTCCACTGTACCTATTGACACAATGATTAAACTACGGCTATAGTAACATATTCAGAAATCAGTTAATTGTTACAGGCTTTTAACTGTTGTACTGGAAGTGTCTTGAAATGATCTGCTGTTCTCACTGCAGGTGTAAAAAGTACTGGCAGCTATTCATGTGCCTTAGAAATTATAAATAATGAATCACTGATAGCAGTAGCAATAATATTCTCTGCTAAACTGAAATATGATAGTAGTATTTACCTGATAAGGTAGAGTAACTATGATTACTGTAGGAAAATAGGGTATAGTATTTAAGAGATTTTCAAATCTTAGACAAACCTCTAAGATTGAAGCCAAGTAAGAAACTCAAGACAGCAGCATGGCAGACATTACATATTAATAACAGCCTGCTTTAAAAACATTAACAAAAAAAAAAAACAAAAAAAAAACCAAAAAAGCTTTTATAAATACTTACACTATTTTGTGAAACTCTTAAGCTTGGTACATTTATAGCTTCAGAGAAAAATTGGGCAATGATAACTTAATAAGAAAACCTTTTGACTGGTAAAGGAGTGTTCAGCAAAAATAGGAGAGAAGAAAATTTAATCCTGAACGTTTTCCCTTATTTCATATTTACACAACTGTTTCTTCCAAGAAAGATGTATTTACATGAAAATGTGTGACTGAGTGGGCTCTTTTTCTTTTTTTTCCCTCTTCATTTTAACCTCATAGCTTTATATGTGTAAGGAAGACTGTAGCAATAGCAGTAAGAAAGAAGATCATAACTACATGGAGCTCATTAAAATCATAAATACATTAACTTGAAGTGGATACTGTAACAAGCTGCAGGAACTACTACTTGATAAATTTCACAGAACATATCACTGAAGAACCGAAGTTGCAGCTGAAGACTGTGCTACTTCTTGAGTGAAATTTTGGGGAGTGGACAGGGAGAGAGATGAAAAATGCAGTCTGAATGGCAAACGGATTCAAAAGAATCCAGAACTTCTGCAGCTGGAACAGAGGAAGATTTTGAAATACTACTAAAATTTGAAAGCTGAACAGCAGAAGAGAAATCCCCTGAAAAAGAATGTGAAAATGGAGAAAGAAACTTTAATAGAAAGGATAGCCCTCTTTTCTTTATGAGCATACTTTAGTAAGAAATTTGAGCCAGTAAATTAACTGTACCTCCAGCTGAAAGCAAGGATGAGGCCAAAGTGAAACAACTCAAATGGATGTTTACTAACACAATGAGTTAGGCATTGGTAAACAACTGCTTTCAGAAATTTTCGTGAAAGATATGAAACCATTCATTATAGGAATAATAGAAGTAGAAAATAAGACCATTTATAAATGGGATAAAGCTGGCTGAAAGAATTCACTGTTTAAAAATGATGGCATTTAATCAAGATTAAAGATAGTGGCATACATAAAAATAATTGATTAAATAAAGATAATATTCCCCTTGGGTAAAAAAAGAAAGAAAGAAACAAAACACTTTCTGGGAATACTGTCCTGGGTTCAGCTGTAACAGTTATTTTTCTCCTTCCTACTAGCTGGTGCAGTGCTGTGTTTTGTGTTTAGTCTGAGAACAATGCTGGTGACACACTGTTGTTTTAGTTATTGCTAAGTAGTGTTTACCCCGATCAAGGACTTTTCAGTCTCTCATGCTCTGCCAGTGAGGAGGGGCACAAAATGCTGGAAGGGAGGAGAGACAGGACACCAGACCCAAACTAACCAAAGGGACATTTCATACCGCAGCACATAGTGCCCAGTATATAAACTGAGGGGAGTCACCCAGAAGGCCCGGATCGCTGCTCAGGCTGGGCTGGGTGTCAGTTGGTGGGTGGTGAGCAATTGCATTGTGCATCACTTGTGTTTATTGGTGAGTTTTTCCCCTTTCCCTGTTAATATCATATTCTCTGCCCTTGTTATTTCCCTTATCACTATTATTATTATTATTAGCAGTAGTTTTGTATTATACTTTAGTTATTGGATTGTTGTTAACCCGTGGGGTTTACATTTTTTGATTCTCCTCCCCATCCCACCCAAAGGAGACAGGGAAAGCAGGTGAGCAAACAGCTGCATGGATCTGAGTTATGTGCTGGGCCTAAACCACAACAGTCCTTTTTTTGGTGCACATGGGGCACGAAGGGTTGAGATAATGACCAAAGTGTGTCTAATCGTATCTGTGATAAGCATTCACTGTTTTGGATTAATAGTCACTCATCATAATGTTGATTTATTTGCTTTCAGAGTTATTGCACTTGGTCTCAGAGTTTCATTATGTCACAGCTTACTTGCGGCCAGCATTTGCTCTTTTAGTGTTTATTGACTTTAGGGCCTGGGCTAAGGTTCTTGTTTCATTGTACTTTATGAAAATGGCTTGTAATAAAATAGAACTATTGATCATGAAACTGATCCGGTATGTGTATTCATCATGGCCATCACCTCTATAATTTGGGAGGCATGTAATAGGAATTATTCACACCTCTCCTATGAAGACAGGCTTAGAGAGTTAGACTAGTTCAGCCTGGAGAAGAGAAGGTCTGGGGGAGACCTTAAAGCAGCCTTCCAGTATCTAAAGGGAGCCTACAAGAAAGCTGCAGAGGGACTTCTTGTAAGAGCAAGTAGTGGTAGGACAAGGGGGAACAGCTTTAAACTGAAAGAGTTTAGATACTTAGATATGACGAAGAAATTCTTTACTGTGAGGGTGGTGAGACACTAGAAGGTGTTGCCCAGAGAAGCTGCGGCTGCCCCATCCCTGGCAGTGTTTCAGGCCAGGTTGGACACCACCTTGAGCAACCTGGTCTAGTGGAAGGTGCACCTGCATATGGCAGGGAGTTTGGAATTAGATGATTTTAAGGTCTCTTCAAACCCAAGCCATTCTATGATTCTATGAAAATATCTATAAATATATGGAAAATGGATCAATGAGTTACATAAATCAAAGTCAGAAATATAAATGTCCATAAGCATATTTGAACTGCACTTTTCTAAGTAGTTTAAAATATCATAAATTTAGTTATCTAAAGATAGGGTAATGGAAATGACTGAATCAAATGTAGAAGTGGGAGTTTATTTTGATAAAACTGAAGGGAAATAAATTTCTGTCCTGGATTCAGCAGTAGCAGTCATTTTTCTCCTTCTTAGTAGCTGGTGCAGCACTGTGTTTTGAATTTTGGCCTGGGAACAGAGCTGATAACACAAACGTTTTAGTCTGACCAAGGGCTTTCTGAGTCTCATGATCTGCCAGGGAGGAGGGAAAGCTGGGGGGAAGCAGAGAAAGGACACCTGACCCAAACTGACCAAGGAGGCATTCCATACCACAGCACGTCATGCCCAGGATGTAACAGAGAGTGACCTGGAAGGGCTAGGGGACGGCAGGGTTGGAGGAGGTATCGGTCGGTGCTTGGTCGGGTGGGGTTGGGCGAGTTATCAGCTGGCTGATGCTGATGTGTTGTATTTTCTTCCTTTGTTATTTCTTTTAGCATTATTATTATTGGTGGTAGCAGTGGTGATTTGTGTTATACCTTAGTTACTAAACTGTTCTTATCTCAACCTGTGGGAGTTGCATTCTTTTCGATTCTCCTCTCCATCCCTCCGGGAGTAGGGGGAGGGCAAAAGAGGGGGAGTGAGAGAGCAACTGTGTGATTTATGTATGACCTTGTTTAAACCACGACAACTTCACAAACTGGGATACTTCCAGAATTCTGGTTGTAACCTAGGACTAATGAATAAGAAGCCTACTTATATTCTTACTGCCAGAAGTTAGTATGGAGGAAAAAATGAAAGCAAAATGCCTCAGCTACAAGACTGCTAGCATGATTCCTGTTCAGAACAACTCAGAAATGAAATTACAAAGAAAAGGTACTTGTACATGGAGGGAAGTGGACTAAAATCAAGATGGATTTATCAAACATGAGAATTTGCCTTTGTTGCCTTATCATTTTCCTCAGATAAATGCAATGCACCCATGCTAATTCATCTAAATTTGAGCAAGGCCTCTGATATAAATGCCTTATGGGAAATTATTTAATGCAGAAAAGATCAAGTTTCAGACATGGGCTGGTAAACAAAGAATTGACCAACAGCAAAACCCCACACACAAACAGAAAAACAACAACACCAAAGCAATTTTTGAAAACAAAAAAAAACCCAAATATCAAACCAACAACCACCAAAACCAAACACCCCACAAAAGAGTTATGTTGAAAGGTAGGTTATGAGAAAGAGATACCAAAGATGTTCTTTAATAACTGACCTTGAGACTTACCCCATTTATTATTTTCACAGGTGACCTTAATACAACGAGTTTTGGCAACGACAAATTTCAGAGGCAGTATCACTACTGGAAAGTGCATTATTGTCCTTCAGGAGTAAGTAGATTACTTAGTAGATAAAAAAAAAAAAAAAAAAAAAAGAGGTGAAATGTAAACGTGCAAGCTGTACTTTCATGCACTTAGAGAATAACAAAAAGAATGTTTGTCCTAAGATAAGAGAGGTTATATTGGTTAATTCTGCTTTTGCAGGTCATCATTATCACCGGCCTGAAAAGAAACAAATTAGTTTCTAAGAGGCAAGTACTGATAAGTCTTCAGAGATGGGGAATGGTAAGTCTTCAGAGATGGAGAACTAAGTGTATATATCTACAAAGCACTACAAATGTTTCATGGGGAACTCTTTATAGATGTCTAATGATTTATCTAAACCAGGTTGGTGTGAAGAAATGCCTCTGGGCTTATTAGAGGAAAAAGGTGACATTAAAACAATCTATTTTTTTTTTCATGTTAATAAAACAAAAGCTGAAATAATGTATAGTTACTCATCAGGATATGTGACGATTAGGTGAGTTGCACTGGGAATCTTCATGGGTGATAATGGAGGATACCATAGTTAGTATGCTTAGATGGGGTATTAGTTCTTGAAAAACTCGGAGGCAAAGCATTTTGAGACTGAATTTTACAAGTTCCTGAACAGTAGAGTAAGGAGAATAGGAGGCTATCAAAGCAATCTTCTGATATGAAATTTTGATAAAATTAATTGCTGGCATACTTAAGAGGGTGGCAGTGGATTGCTGTGCATTGGGGGTTTTTATTTAGAAGGCTGTAAGATTCTGTGGTCACCAAGTAGTACTGAGGAGTTCTTCAAGCAACAAACAAGTGTATAGACAAGAAAAAGCTGTGCAAAGATAAAGGTTGGAAGGAGTTCAAGATCTTATCTCCCCTTTCTCATCAGCAGCAGTAGCAGCCATTGCAAGGTGGGAAGGAAAGTGCATGTGTTTGTGGCTGTTCAGCTTTCATGAGAGCTGACCCATGTCTGAATGGTTCATAGGGTAGAGGGAGGAGTCCGTGCCTGTATACAGCTGCCTAGGTACACACATAAAAAAAATATCCCAGTGGAACTAAGGATGTATGCATGTCTGGAAGACATGGAGAAAATCTGTATATCCCATATCAATGCAGTAACATCAATCATTTGATACAAGACAGAAAATCCGTATAAAACTTGGGACTGCGGAATAATACTTTCCAAAAAGATTATCTGCAAAAAGCAGATAAGAAAATAGAATCCCTATCTACCAACACTGTCAGCATTTCCTCTCATGCATTTCTTTCTATCACTTACGTAAAATAAACTTACATATATAATACAGTTCATGTCAGTACCAAAAAAAGAGGAAGAACATTCTGAATTCTTTACTCACTATCTCTACAGATAGTTCAGACTGATTCACACTAGCACAATACTGTCAACTATAATTTTAGGATGACTTTTCATGATTTTCCTAGAAACTCAGGCTCTTGAGTCATGAAGCAATTATCATGAAGAAAACATGTCTATGTGAAGGATAAACCATCATTAACTTTCAGCTATGCTTCCGAACATCTATGATTCATCACTTGTGCTGGTTATCATCAACAATACAAGCATACAAAATATATTGAACTGGTCTAGATAACAAGATGAAAAATGATAACAAAATAATGAAAGCTTATTCAGTTCATTCTTAACACAGTTCCAGACACACTCATCCAACAGTTCAGGCTGAGAAAACAAACAAAAAAAAAAAAAAAAGTTTGAAACATTTTTCTGGTCAGCTTAAAAATAACAGAGGATCACAGTTAACTCTGCCCCAGCTGTTTTTGCCTACAGTGACTACTGAATGGCAATCCAAGCAAAAATGTGTAGCATACACCAAAATTTAAAAAATGCAGACTACAGCATGCATACAAATCATGCCTCCAAAGCTTCAAATTATAACCCTCAAAGTATAGAAACTTATAAGTTTCTCACATGGTTACATACGACCTATATGTCAACTAGTGACTGAATGTATGCCGGACCTTAAATTCCACTAGAGCAAGTATTTTTATGTAGGATGCAGGAATAATTTGCTTACTGAAGTATAGTTCTATTTATCTTATGCTCCAACTTTACACTTAGCAAAGGTAGAAGGTACAAAGTTTCAAAGCAATTTTAATTTTGTAATTGTTTATAATTGGTTCATAAAGACATCTACTGCTGATCTAAAGAAATATAACAGTAAACTTCATAATGCCAAAGTGTTTTGACAGTGAGTTGTCTAGCTAGTTTTATACCTTCTCTGCTTTTTCGCTCCAACAGTAAAAACAGCTATAAAAAACCCAAACACTGAATGCTTCCCAAAAGATAATGATATAGCCAACACAAAAGTAGAATAAAATATAAGCTTAGGATAAACTCTGGTGTGACTTTTTGGCATATGGATTTGGGGGAAAAAAGTTTAATGCTATAGGTATCACAGAATCACAAAAAGACTAAGGTTGGAAGGGACCTCTGGGTAGAAACAAATACTTTACTGTGTCTGGTGACTGTTCCTTTTAGAAAGGATAAGTGGCATCCTAAAGAGGGAAAACATGGACCTCAACAAAGACAATCTGACTTACTGAATTTTTCCCATCCAGAACATGCAACTTCATTGCAAGAGGCTTCGTACAAAAGTATGGTCTTTAAATAAGCCAACCTTTAGAAAATGGCTAGCATGGTACTCATAAATCATCACCTTTCATGTGCCATTATGCTCTGAAACTATATGTGTCACAAAACTATAATTTCACTATATAGTACAGCAGAGAAGTTCATTTCATCCTCTCCCTGCACCTACTAACAGTTTATAATTTATGCTTTATGGTCTATACCTATTTACCATGATCAAAGACAATAAAATTATGACAATGAACATTTTCAGATGCTTCTCTGCCTTGAAGTCCTTTATTTGAACAGATTTTCGTTAACGCCTCTCTTTTTTCTGAAACCATCTAAAATCAGAGCTGGTTCAAAATATGGCCCACATTTTCCTTCTTTAGGATCTTAATAAAATACTATATCAAATTCCCATTGGAGTGAAGGACTGTGGAATGGAGGAAAGCTCAGACACAGCTTGCAGTCTCTTGTTTTCCCTTCCCCTTTCTCTGATTTCTTTTCTTTTTTTTTTTTTTTTTTTTTTTTTTTTTATTCATTACTTGATTCAGACTATGAAATAAAGAAAATACCCTGGTTAATGCTTGCCAACAAAATGACTGAAAATTGACCAAGTTGCTAGTGAACTGATGGTTTAGGACTTACTTCCTCAGTTACCATTAGAAATAACCAAAATCAAGTTTCACAAGTTATCATTACTTAATGTGCATAATGTCTGTGTTCCAACTTAACTATCCCAAGTAATTTAAAAGTCAGCAGGACTAGAATCAGATTGCCAGCATATCTTCTCTTTTTTCTCACCTAACTATAATGATAAATATACAGGTATTAGTATTTTGGAGAAGTCTGTTGTCATGCCTCTAAAAAAACCTAACAAAAATTAAAAAAAGGAAAAAATATGTTAAAAGGTAAAGTAGGTAAAGTTAACTCCTGATTCCTCAACATTTACAGAATTCTGGTTATATACTTAGGTGCTTTTCATGTATTGGATACTTAGGAGCTTCTGGGGATTCACAAACCCATTCTTCAACTCCTGCTTTTTTCGAGCACTGAGCATTTTTTTTTTTTTTTACACCATTTGTGACATTAGCTCAGAAATGAAGCTCTGTATCTTTGCAGTGTAATTAATTACCAATATAAAGATCTGAAAACTTTCACAACTGTTTGGGTTTTGTTAACTTGGAACAATGCTACAGTTAAGTACCAATTCCTGAAAACTCTTGAAGTCATCTTAGAACCATTTTTGTGAGGCAGCTACAAACTCCCACTTTTCTACACCCCATTATGTATGTGAAGTGCCTTTCTGGTTTGGTTGCCTTTCCTCTCCTGCCCCTTCCCCAGGCAATTTTACTTCTATCTTCAGCTCTCCTGAACTTGTCCTTTAAGAATCACATATTTAACTTCTCAAATAGGTAAACAGGATAAAATGTTCTGAAATAAAGCTTTCCCTGTATTTTAGCAACAAAAGAACAGTATACTCCTTGCTATAGCTAACTGTTCCTCTTTCTGGAAGTGAATAAAAAATTAATCCTGTGTGATATGACAGCAGCAGTTAAGGCTGTCTTTTACTAGGCAATAGCACTGAATCCTGAAATCTATTCCCTTATGTTGTTTTTTCTGTACACATGCATTTAAAGATGTTCTCCTCCACAAGGTCAGATTCTCCTTATAATTGCAGAGGCCAGTCTCCCACAGCATTATATAACACAGATGTGCTCTCTCAAGTATTGCTGTGTTTGATGATTCAGTGCAGCCTTTTAATAGCATAAGCCTTAATGTAGCATGTAGAGGTGTAATAGAATATTACTATATTCAAGCAAATCTCAAGATCAGTGATCAAGGTAAAGCCTTAAATAGAAGGAAAGTCTGCTCAAATGTCTATAACCCACTTGACTCTGCAGCTATAAAAATATTAGAGAGCCTTCAGCATAGTTTGCCAGTTCTTCCCCTTCAAGGGTTTATCTGTCACCAGGGGAAAACAAATGAATAAACATTGTTCCAATCTTCATTTGCACCCTGTCAGATATGACAGCTGGGAAGAATTTTGAAGCATTGGGGGTTTTGTTTGTTTGTTTGTTTTAAATTATAGTGCATGCACATATGCTGTTTTCAAAAAATTGTTCATTTCCAAGTTTTCTTCACCTCATCAAATGGGAGTATGAACGAAGATTAGAAAGTTACTTTTAAATAATCTGTCAGAGAAAGCATTTCTATTTTCATCTAGGGTTTATACACACAGTTAAAAATACCTGCAAGATAAAGATTTTCCATTAAAGGCAATGAGTTTACATAATCTTGGAAATCAAATCTAGTCACACATTCTTCTCAATTCGCAAATCACAGTGATGGAAAATAAGATCAAATGTTTAAACAAAACTGCTAATGAGAACCAAACCAATAAGTAAATCATTCACAGTCTAAATGCTACACAGAAATAAAAGGGAAAGAAATAAAGTTATTTTCTATGATCTCAGTTAAGCTGGTACGAAATTGGACACTTCAACATTTTTTTAAAAAAAGTCATCATATAATTATATTGACAATATATAGTTAGTTTATATACTCCCAAAATTCTCTTGAACACTATTTTTTGAGAATTCAGTTCCTCATTTCAACCATACTGGCAACTGGAAGCCATTAAATGTATCTAATAATAGTTTAGTTACTTTGTAGGATAGTTGAAAGCATAACTTTTCTCACTCCCAGATTTTGAATACATCAGTGAAGACACAGGAGATGTTTTTAGCAGTGTTATAGTTTCTTAGTAAGTCTGAAAGAGGGACAATGCCTGGAGTTGTTTCCTGAGACTGGTTGATTTCTGGTTATTTCAAAGTATCCTGAAGTTACTATCTGAAAATATATGAAGTGAAATTTCTTTGATGTCAGACTTTAGGCTCTTAGGTTTTGTGTTCTTTCTGAAGTAAGGCAACAAGAATTACACACACACACAAATTAAGCAATCACCTCAGGGGACTGAGGTTGAATCTTCCTTCCTATGTTTTGTTTCACCTTTCCCTTCCCCCCAGATTTATCTGCAGGGAAACTTAAAACGGATTTTGGGTACAGTACAAAGCTCATCTCAAAACAAAAAAAACCATTTATTTTATAATTCTGCTATGTTATCAATGCGCGTTGAAAATCTAGTAGAAAGAATGTAAGTAAAGTTACAAGAAGTAATAAATCCATTTGAGTAGATACGTATTTAGAAGACTTAGCAGAATGCCCGCAAGACAGAGGTATTGTCTGAAGCATCTCTAGCCAACATGAATGTATGAAAGTGCTTTTGATATCTCAAAAAAGCCATGCTTTCTTGTGTTTCACACATGCTTTGTCTAATCAGGTTTTAAAGTATTTCACACCACTCAGAAAGTCACCCATTGGGACCCTCTTGAAGGTGACATGAGGAAAATGTATGAGCTAAAGTGAAACACTCAAGAAACACTTCATCAAATCTCTGGGAAAAATACATCTTGAAATACCCAATTTTTTGCTTATGATGAAGAAATAAGAATCAGAGCATTCTTCTAGTTCTGTTTATTTGGTAAGTTAACTAGCAAAGGAAACCCATTCACAGAATCACAGAATCACAGAATCCCAAGGGTTGGAAGGGACCTAAAAAGATCATCTAGTCCAACCCCCCTGCAAAAGCAGGGTAACCTACAGTACATCACACAGGAACTTGTCCAGGCGGGCCTTGAATTCAATATCTAATATATTATGAAAGAGATTACCTTCAATCAAATAATAATAACAGCTAAAATTTAGGATTTGTAAAACAGGGAGAGGAAAGTAATACACAAACACGCATATTCAAGATTATAGAACAAAGAAAAAAGGCAAATACTGAAATTTATATACATGGGAGATTATTACAGAAGATCTTAGAAAGCAGAGTTCAAGTGTAGCTACACAGGTTTAAGGTATTTCAGCACGTTTTAGAAATCTTAGTATATGTTAGGCTCTTCCATAACTATGCAGATCTGGGCTGAGATTCCCAAACCAGTTACTGATGACAGAGTAAAAGTAAACTTTATGTTTGTTTTCAGGAAATCACACTATTAAAGAATTTACATCACTGAAAGTTTTAAAGATGTGACCCCTGGATGAAACTCACCTATATGTAAGATACTGTCATCAAGTGCATTACCTTAAACCAACAACTAAACACATTGCTGCACTATGAACAAGACCTGTGCAATGCCAATACCCCAGTATGTAAGCCCCCTATTTGAGAAGTGAATTACATCAGCAAATATTCTAGGTCAAATATGTCAGATAACTAGGAAGTTGCAAGGCAGCTGGCTCTTTTCTTTGACTAAGCACTTTTTTAAGAATTGTCATCACAAATAGCAACATTTCTAAATAAGATTAAAATCCCCAAAAACCCCAAGAGAGAAATATTCTAGTAAAAAATGTCTTCTATTCCAATACTAGAGGCCAGATTAATTCAAGCTGTAGATCACTTCACAGCTAACACTCTTTCTTCCTTTGATGACTACAAGAGTTCCCAGAACACATAGGCATTACATAAGTTAAAGTGTTGATTGACTACGGCATCAGATACACCTGTGATTTTTGACCTTGGAATTTGATTCAGTATCAGAGTAGTTTAGTTTTTATTACAGCCTGCAAATGTTGTAGGTAAAATCAGAAACAATGAAAACAAAGACTGTCAATGTCTTACCAGATATGGCATGAGATTATTCTTCAAATGAAAGCCAAGTAATGACGGTCTCAGCAAGCAAAAAGTTTTAAGCAAGCTTTCTATGCAGGTTTTTCTGAAAGGAAAAATCATCTTAATTATTCTAATGGTAGCTCTGAGGCAGTGTAACTGAAGTTATCCTTCCTTGGCTGAATTCTTTATGATGAACGCTGAGTCATGAGGTACCACATGCTACTAAAAACACAAAACAAAACACAACCCCCCATAAATTTTATTTATTTTATTTTTAAGTTTCCATGTTCTCTTAATGAATGGTCTTCCTCAGTGACCACTGCTTGCCTTTGTGGAAGGAGTGCTAGAATCAGAGCCCTCAGCAGTCTATGATTAGCTAAAGTATATTTCCTCCTGGTATTTAAACTCATTTCATGGTCAGAAATGAGACGAGATACTGGGTGGAATTTTTTCTGAGTGGTTCTATACTCTGACAAAATTAAAATTATAAAAGTGTATATTGGATACCTAATAGTAGTCATGTTTTAGATGTACATCAGTTAAAGTCAGATCATCATTCTAACTCCATTGAGTATTCAGGATATTCAACATTAAACTACCCTCTTAGTAATTTCTGCACGGCATAGTGAAACACAGATTAAACCCTAAGAACCTAATTGCTAAGGCCAATTCATGCTGGAGATGTTTACATGGTACAGTGAACTGGGAAAATACTGCACCTGATTCCTACAACAACATAACGCCATTGGCACGGAGCCAGTCTTAGTCTAGTTATACCTGAAAGTCATAGTTAATTAACTAAGGCACAGCACAATGCTGTGGGTAACTTCCAATTATAGGCACAGTTCATGTCAAGAGACCACAGGTTGAGTCTCTCTATTGTATTGTAAAGTGAAGTGCAGATGCGCTCCAACAGAGTAGTAGAAACCCACGGTAATACAAGGTGCAAGGAACAGCTGCTCTGTAAATAGACATTTAGAGGGTACACCATGTATCAAAAGTATCTTCCACAATCCCAAGAAAAACTCATGTGAAAGAAAACTAATTCTTTATTAAACTCTGAATTTTCATAAATCCTTCTCTTACAAACTGAATGAAAATTAATATGACTTTTTCTAATCCTTTAACTTCACCACTTTGGAACTGAGGAAAAAACCACACATAAACCACAAAATTATTAATTCAATTTTTAGAAACAACTACTTTCTTTTTATTAAAATGACTTGCTCCACTAAGAATTGAAAACCTTTTTTTAAATGTTTAACCAAAGTTACTGTTCTGTTTTTCAGTTTGTTTCCTTTAATTAAACTGCACATGGCAGAACAAAACACAGACTACTTTCAGAATACTAATTACAGTTTTCTCAAAGTCTCCTAGGTCATTAAAATATGATTAGCTAATGGATTTTCTTAGGTGGAATGAATAATACACATCAAATATATGGATCCATTTCAAAAGTCTACAATGATTACTTTATTGGGATTCAGCTAATGAGAAAAATCCATCTCTGTTGGTTCAGTGACATGGGCAAATATTTCAGTTCCTGAAGATGCACAGCATGAAACACACAATGCACAACACCTGAACTATCAAGTTAGCCACTGAAGGCTCTGAGAACTACTAAGCAGCACACAGGTATTCCTGCTGAGTATATTACCTGAAGTCTCCTCATCCTTAATTATTTTTATCGGATTACTTTAAATTAGCCCTGTGCTGTGGCTTATTAAAAAAATTAGTATTGTTTCCATGGCAATAAATTTGTTTTGCCAACTTACAATAAATGGATTTACTAAAACATTTGCAAAAAAGATTTCCAGTTTAGATGCAAACAAGCATCAGATAAATCTGTCCATGAAGAAACAAGATATGCAACATTACATCACTTATTTAGTATTGCCAAATTCTCCTTCTGGGGCTAAGCCATAGTTCCAATTAGAAAGAAATGTTGCAGTCATCATTAGCAATCTGTATGTGATTTTAAGGGACATATTTTTATAGTTATACTTGATTAATGCCATCAGGAAATAGGGAAATATTATATTATCCACTCCCCAGGAAAATCTTCCATTCAGAAATGGTCTGAAACCATCCTGCCTTCATGGAAATCAGACTGCAGCAATGCCTCCAACAACTCAACTTATGTGATGGAATATTATGAACTATTTTCTAAAATCCTAGTGCTGTCTTTGTATCAAATGGTAAGAGGAAGAAAATCCCGAACTTTGCAGCCCCTCCTAATCCATCTTTTTTGTACAGCAAATTGCTATGAAGAAAATATTTTCCTAGTCTTGTATGTGTCCCAAGAGCCCTAAAGGTAGTCACAGCAGCTACAGGATGAGGCAAGCACATCCCTTACTGTCACGGCAAAAATTCAGGTATCAACGTCAACAACAACTGTATTGTTTGCAGTGTGCAAACCACAAGACACTGGGAAAGTAACTATCACAGTTGGCTCTTGTATTTACTCTTTCTATAAAAAATTTATGGATGGAATAACTGGGTCTGGACTGTACCTCAACAAAACAGGTATACTGGATATTTTTTATCATGTTCTGATTCTGTATGTTGACAATTATAAATCCCCCTTTACATAGAATGGAATGGAATGGAATAGAACAGAATAATCTCAGTTGGAAGGGACCTACAATGATCATCTAGTCCAACTGCCTGACCCCTTTGGGCAGTCTGCACTTCAGGCACTTCCAGTACTTAAAAGGGGCCTGCAAAAAATCTGGAGAGGGACTTTTTACAAGGCTGTACAGCCTTAGAACAAAGGGGACTGGTTTTAAACTGAAAGAGGGGATATTTATATTAGATATTAGGAAGAATTTCTTTACTATGAGGATGGTGAGACACTGGAACATGTTGCCCAGAGAAGCTGTGGATGCCCCATCCCCAGCAGTGTTCAAGGCCAGGTTGGACGGGGCCTTGAGCAACCTGATCTAGTGACAGGGCATTTTGGAACTAGATGATTTTTAAGGTCCCTTCCAACCCAAGCCATTCTATGATTCAGGAATGACCAAAAGTTAAAGCAGCCTTAAAGCAAGCTTGGAGCCTCAACCACCTCCTAGGAAATCTGCTCCAGGGTTTGACGACCCTCTTCATAAAGAAATACTTCCTATTATGTCCAGTCTAAACCTCCCCTGGCTCAGCTTTGAACTGTTCACATGTCAGTGGATACAAGGAAGAAGAGCTCAGCAGCTCCATCTCCTCTTCCCCTCCTCAGGAACCTGTGAAGATCAGTGAGGTTGCCCCTCAGGCTCTTTTTTTTTTCAAACTAGACAAGCCAAAAGTCCTCAGCCGCTACTCACAGGACATTCCTTTGTTGCCCTCCTCTGGACACATTCAAGGACCTTCACGTTACAATAGTGACACACATTACAATACTGACACATCTACACATTACACCTTGGTGTAAGCTCCACGCAGTGCAAGGAAAATGATCCTGATCTGCTCCCTAAAGCTCACAATATGGGCAACACATAAGGAACTATGTAAAATGTAACACTCAAAATTTATTTCATAGACCAGCAGCTCAATGAATTATACTATGCATTATAATGGCACAAATGACTCAATATCCAGAAAATACTTAGACCCTTTCTTTCCAGATTAATACTGCATGTGTGACAATATTCTGCCCGAGTCAATATAGATGAAGCATGGATAATCCTCTAGGCTGCCAAAGGTATTCTCGATCGTAGTAGTATGAGTAGATGGGAGAAGTGTGGTTCTATTTTAGTCAGAGACAGCATTAATGTTGTCTGTATAATCAGAGTAGATATAGGCAGTGAGCTCCACATAACTGATAAAAAAAAAATAAAATGAAAAGGAGGAGTTTGAAATACCTATCTGCAGATACCTGTCTCTCAAGTAAATAAGGTGTGAATAAGGAAATCCTGTCCAAGATCAAACATGGAAAGGAAGTGTACAAGAGATGGAAGCAGGGTAGGGTAACCCAGGAGAAATACAGAGATGCTGTCTGAGCATGAAGAGATGGGGTTAGGAAAGCAAAGCTCATGTGGAGCTGAACTGGACTAGAGACATGCAGGGCAACAAGAAAGGCATCTATGGATAGGTCAGCAGCAAAAGGAAGATCAGAGAAAACATAGGCCAGCTGCTGAATGAAGCAGGGCATCTGGCGACAAAGGATATGGAAAAAGGCTAAGGTGCTTTAATCCATCATCTGAAAGATTAACCTTCAGGAATCCCAGGCCCCTGAGACCTGTGGGAAGTCTGGAGCAAGTAAGATCTACCTTCAGGGATGCAGTATCTCTCTAGGTTACATTTAAACAAACTGGACATAGGGCAGTGGGACCTCATGGGATGCACCCAGTAGCACTCCCACTTATGTTTTAAACATCATGACAAGACCCTCACAGACAAACTGATAAAGTACAATCCAGATATATGGAAAATGAGGGTAAGGCCTGACAGCTGTCTAAACTGCTGGTTTCAAAGGGTTGTGATTCAGTCCAGTTGGAAGCCCTTTCACTACTGGTGTACACTGAGCAGCAATATGGCATCCACTGCTGTTTAACCTCCTTATAGCAACCTAGTCCAGTGTGAGTTGTCCCTGCCCATGGCAGGGGGCTTGGAACTAGATGATCTTGAGGTCCTTTCCAGCCCAAACCATTCTATGATTCTTTGATTCTACTTTTTCTCTAAACTATGAGGTGGTAAAGCACAAAAAAGCAGTTGTGTAGTCTTCCTTTCAAGATATTCAAAGAACAAGACAAAAATCAGTCTTCAGTAACTGTAGTAACTGATGATGTCAGTGACTGCTTGATGGAATTCATCTAACTATTTCATAAACACAGAGAGACAACTCTCTCACTGAAAGCCATCAGATGCTTAATTTTATTCTTTTTTCCATCCAAAAGTATCACGATTCTGAAACAATGTGAAGATTTTGTCATAAATAAGACATTACAATGGACACATATTTGAATATCTATTTTTGAGCAATTCCATCATGACTGTTTGCTGTGGAAAATTAGACAATTCATGTTAGAGAAAATCTAAGAAAAAATGTTTTTTATGGATGCAGCTGACTAACAGATGATTGTATATAAAGCAGATATTAGCAGTCAAGAGAGCAAATTGTAATTCATCACACCCTTCTGTCATAGCTATTTTGAACAGCTACTGAGCTACATAAAGATCATACTTAGTTACTAATCATTATGTGGCTCTAGGTCAAATCTCACGCCAAGCACACATGTGAGCAAGCATGCACACGCACACACACACACACACACGCACACACATACACACACACACAAACATTGCAATAGGAGTTAAGTTTCAAGTAATTACAGCCTGAAACATTCTGAGGAGCAGCAACTACATACAGGCAATCAGGTCTTCAACACAGTATCATTATAAGTTATTAGATGCCTGCAAGGTGCAGGTGGTTTGTGCAGGTGTCCTGGGCTGCAGAAAGAATGCAAACAAAGCAGCCAGCTCAACAGATAGGTAGATACAGACATGTAGCAAACACACTTATACATATGAAAAATATACATACTCTCTCTCTTCAGGTTGAAAACACAAGAAATGAGAAATCTACCTATGCACAAAATAACTCACAGAAATGTTGGTTAAAATTCATGAAAGTATATCTTCTTTTAATCTTACACCTTTAATCATTCTAATAACTACAAAGAACCTCTAATTAAATCCAGTCATATAACTTTCCCTTTTCAATCCTAAAGAGAAGTAACACTAAGTGATGGCAATAATAAGGAAGCGATAAATTTCTGGTGTTATAATGTTGCATAGAAGGGCTGAGGGGTTTTTTTGGTCTTTTTTTTTTTTTAAGTTTTATTATACATGAGGAAGTTAGAAGAAAACAATGTAAAAAAAAATACTTGGCCTGAATCATATAAGAAATTTAGAGAAACATCTCCAAAGTGATACATCATGACATGTATCAGGAAATACAACAACAAAATACTACAGGATACTGAAAATCTGTACTTTTCTTTCAAAACTACAAATTCAAGGGTACTTTTTCTTCCTTGTAAACAGTAACTATGGGCCAGACTTTGACACTGATCTCAATTGCTGCGTATGTTCAGCAG
Source organism: Lathamus discolor (assembly GCF_037157495.1). NCBI lineage: Eukaryota > Metazoa > Chordata > Aves > Psittaciformes > Psittacidae > Lathamus > Lathamus discolor. Next base: position 81,344,132 of record NC_088885.1, read on the forward strand.
TATTTTATTCCAAAAACTAAGTCTCATTGAAACAGCTTCTTTATGGGGGAAAAAAAAAATAAATCTCATCACACTAAGAATTTCAATTAATAATGAAGAATATATCAATCCTTTTCTAATGAAGCACAATGTCCTATTTTCATCTTACTATGAAAATATTTATTCAAAAACCTCTGTCCATAAAAAGAAGAAACTCTGCTTCCACAAGACCACTTAACAATATTGCACATCTCTCTGGAGCTCGCAAGGCATGCAAAAAAGGCTGCAATATTTTTTATAGATAAAGTTTGCTAAAATGTTTGGGTTTTTCCAAGCTACACTCATATACTAGCTTTATCTTTCACAGTAGCTGTCAATAATACCAAGCATAAGAATGGAAAAGATACATGCTTACAACTGGGTCCTGATATTATAGCAAGATAATAACAATAAGGAAGTGAACTTTCCTAGCTGGGCTTTGCAAGCACTTGTGTTGGTGTTGGCCGGTTTCATTCAAGCTTGGTTAATGTAAAAAATGAGTCATCTGTGCTGGCTTCTTTTTCTGTAAAGAACTGTAATTTGTCATGACTTCAACTGTACGATAAAATTTGATCCAACTTCTCTGTTTTTGTAGAATCAGATAGCAAATGGCAAACAATAAATGTTCCACTCTAAATTCCTGACACAAGGATGCTGTGTGTCAAATCAAGGGACAGAAGGATATAGAACTGGTAGGAAGAAATTCTGTGCTTATCAAAGTTGATGTAATTTGCCACTGATTTCCCTGGGGTCAGGATTTCATTCTCAGACAGGGAACAGCAGAACCGAACAGCACAGTGATTTACACAGGCAGCACTAAGAGGAGTGGTAAATGAAGAAGAGCTCTGAAAAGAGTACTTAGGATTAACAGAGAAATCTAAATTACAGAGAATAGTGGCTAACATGAACATATGTGAAAAGGAAGGAGGTCAGCACTTATGATTTTAGACGTGTAATCAAAGTCCTGTCTTAAAAGGCTTAAGACTGCAGGAGAAAGCAAATATGGAAGACACATTATCATTGCTGAAGCATAACACTGAACTTCAGTTTCTTTACCATAAATGCTTGCAGTTGAGCTTAAGCAAGAACAAGTAAAATGCTATCTTTATCTTACTGACAACTTCATAGAATGTGTTTCTTTAAAGAAATACCTGACACTAACTGTAACCTCTAACAATGCTCATGGGAACTGCAGTCTGACAACACTAAGTCCATGTAAAACTACATGCTTGTATGTGTGTGAGCTCGTGAGTTTGTAAAACACATACACACCACTTGTGTTATTTATATAACCCATTGTTTAAACACATAAAAATATAAATTTAAAATAGGTATAAAGGAAAACATTACATAAACTTGTCAAAAGAAGTATAAGGTTATTATTCCAACAATGTGCTACTTAACATGGAAGGATTCTTGCAGAAATAGAGGCAGATAAAGAACCATCTGACAAACAGATCTTATCAAGTGAAAATTAGAGCTGTCCATGTAAACAAAAGTATGTTTAAGTGCTAACATAGGTACAGTCCGTGTGTTTCTCCTCCCCACCCCATACACACACTAACAACAGTGCCAACAGATTCTTCATAAAGCAAGGAAGCCAAAAACTACACACAGAGAAGTGTTACATACACTACTCCTAAACACAGCTCAAAATCACTGACAAAACTGAACAGGCTGAGCTATATACCAGAAACAGTGAGTTACTGGTAATGACAGTGCTGCTCACAACCAACAATCAACGTAAAATCTGACTGCCAGTGCACCTGCAAGTGTGAAGTATGACTCTCTCTGAGACTGCTAAAATGTCTCCCTTAAATAATCTTTAAAAGACTGCATAGCATCTCCTCCCCAGTTTACGGTCTCTGCTGCATCCTAACTTACTGTTAGTGTTCCCTATACGTGCTTCCATCTACTTAAATCTGACTTGTCATGAAAGCAGATGTAAAAAATGCTATGAATTTTTCTAACAATGGCAAATATAATCAGAAAGGCATTTTTTTTAGCTTGCTTACATGGTAATAAACTAAACTACCCCATGAGCTGGTTTGAAGCCAATGATGTCAGAACCAGGGATTTGACACAGATGGACATTTTGAAGACAGTAACATCAGAGCTTTAAAAGCAAGGTGACAGTTACAGTCTGTGTCCTTCAGCTTCATTACCTGCACTGAAGGGAAAATGGGGAGCTGGAAGTCCTCTTATGGATGCCTGACTGAAGGGAAGGTGAAATGACAGGTGATGCTTCCCAAAGTCCCCAAACTAGTCAGTTAGTGGGCTGAAAAATTGTCAGTTGAGTCAAATAAACTTGCTAATAAATTAACAGATTAAACTTCTCCACAAATCTGGTTTGTCTGACATTGCTCATACACAACCTGCAGTTTGATAGGAGCAAAAATTGCACCTACTTCAGAGAGCAGCTATACAAATTCCTTGTTTACAGCTCTGCTGCAGCCTGCCAGATTAATCCAAACCTCCATTTCTGTATCTATAATTTTGCAAGAAAACTCCTGGGTAGACAGGTATTTATGTGCCTGATTTGCAGGCTCCTGCAATGCACATATAAGCCTTTCTGTCTACAGGGGTTTCAGCAAGATTTATGTATGTAGCAACCGCACAGATTTAGGAGTCTGCCTGCACATATTGCACAGTATAATCAATGCCTAACATATATTTAGACACCGTATTGGTCATACAGAGAAGTGGGGAAAAAAGTCTATTATTTCAGGAAGCTTGATCCTGAATGTCAACATTTAAAGCAGCAATATCACAGAATATTAATGTAGCTGCAGAACTTTCATTATTATTAAAAAATACTTCTCCATGGATATTATTATTATTATTAAACATTCATACAAACTATTAACTTCACATGATCCTTGAAAGAGATCATAAAAGGACAAAGTCCTTTCCTGGAAGATTTAAAATCTGAATTAGGCAAAGATGAGTTAGAAAATGCATAAAACAGACCAAAAAACAAAAAAGGGGGGGGGGGGATTTAGAAAGGAAGATTAATACGAATTGTGCATATTGCAAAGACAAAAACTTTATTAATATATTTCACTGCACAAAGTGACTTAAGATGTGAGAGATGACATGGGAGGGGAAAATCAAGACTGTAACTTGGTTTTACATTTAAATAGAGTAGGAAGATGTGGATTGGTAACCAAAAAAAGGACTCTCAGAGCATGCTATTTCAAAAAGCAGTAGCAGAAATACCAAGAGTAAAAGATATACTCTGAAGAAACAAATGCAGTCTGGGCAACAGGAAAAGCAATACGGCCTGAAAAGTTCAAACAAAAATTAAAAGCAGTTGAAGCACTCAGACTTTCCAGTGCCTCTTCTCCTGCTACAAGGAGCTGTAGTTACAAGGCTGATTTTATTTTTTTACATAGGCATTATCCTAAATTTACTCTTCCTAAAAGGAGCAAACAGTACCATGTTTATCATATATTTGCAGGCATACTCCCTTCATTCAGAAAATATCTTCTTGGGTAGTGACTGTACCACATAGATTGCTTTTGGTAACTTCAGTTTCAGTGGAAATATCATTCCATGCTTGCCTTATACACAATCATGCTGCTTACAATTTCCCCCAGGTGTCTGACTTGAGCCAGATGTCTGGGTGAAGATAGAGGACTGGTAGAACCTTCACATAGACTGTACAGAGTATTGCTTGTGTCAAGCCTGGAAGGAAAAATGAAAGCAGCCATGCAGTATGATCACTAAAAAGGAATATTCTGAATAAGAGTATTTGTTGTGCCTACTCAGTCTTCAGAAGAAAAGAGGAGACATTAGATTTACTTCTCCAGCCTGTTACAGTGAAACAAAGGTTGCTAAAGAATCACGTGTCACAAAAGGATAAAGGATATCAGGACTGGAGTGGGCATCTAGTGTAGAGGTCTTGGAAATGTCTTCATCTTGGAAATCTCTTGATTTTTAGCAAATGTAAGTTTTTGGAGTTCTGTCTAGTTTACCCTGGTATACAATTATAAATTAATCAGTAAGGCTGCCTATAAGGAGAACATGATCTAGCAGAAGAGTCATTGGAATAATCTTGGAAAAGCAGAGATGATGACATACATGCACAGAATTTCATTTTTTTTTGTAATGAATTACATTGCTGCTTTAGTTCACAAATGTGCCCTTACGTTGACTGATTCATAAAAAGGAGGGGAAAAAAGCCGAATGACTCTCAGGTTAGCACCAATATTTTCTAAATAGTATAACGGGCATTTCAGTTCCTTTTTCATCATAATTTATGATCATTTTTGCAAATTAGCAATCAATATGAGACATCAGCACTTTACACATGGGTGTGGAATGGAATTCGAGTGAAATACACATTGCCATACCCAAAGCAACTATTAAGAGCATATTCTTGCAGAGTATGCGGCAATGTGATGCACCTGTAGAGGAAGCATCAGATGGGAAAAGAGGGCTCCAAAAGCTAGCAGCGGAGGTGGTTTTATTTTCTTTTCCCTCCTTTTATTTTTTTTTTCTTCTTTTTCTTTCTTTCTTGCCAGTGAAGCAAGGAAGATAGCAACAGCCCCAAGCAAAAAGTGTCAAAATGGCAGAAGCAGCAGGACATTTGCACTTTCTCAACCAAGGCTGAAGCTAAGTGCTCTGACATATGTTCTAATGCAATAATGATTTCATCTACCACCCAAAAAGCCTGGGGAAAACACTTTCACAGTTTTACAGTAACCACCTTAAAAACCTCCATAGCATTCATTTTGATGTGGTTTTTAAGCAACTTCCACTGTTTAGGAGGGCTGTTAGTATTAGAGACATCAGCACGGGCCAGGGTTTTCTACAGCTTTTGTTTATGCAAGGCAAAACACAATTTCAAATATTCTTTAGAGCTCAGCACATTTCTTCAGGCTCACTGAAGGATGTGTTTGCTTTCATTTTCAGTTGTCCTTCACTTACTTTCTTATTTTTTCAGGCCCTCCCATCCCCCTGCCCCAGTATATTTTAATCTGAAAGCTTATTGTTACATTCTATACTAGATACCACCAGATGGATAATGAAGAGCTTGATTCATAACAAATGAAGGTTTTCTTGAGGATCACAGTGAACCTCCTAACTGAAGGATAAGCCTTTCTCAAGTGTGAACAGCTAAGGACAACCTCATTGCACTGCACAGCACAATAAACCAATGTGTCCAGCTGAAATCATAGAATCACTTAACAGTTTGGGTTGGAAGGCACCTTAGAGACCATCTAGTTCCTGTTGCTCTGACTACAGGGCTACCTTTCACCAAAGATAATAAATATTTTTAGTAGTAATGAATTTTTCCCAGATTTCCAGAATATATATTTCCCCAAATTTGGTATATAGCCTCTTAAATTTCAATGTTCTATGTTTACAAAGGCTTATACATACAAGTATCCATCAAAATATGAACTCTTCTAAACCTTTGCACTTTAAAACATTTTACTTGCAATTTGCATGGAGTCTGCATATAATGTTCAAACACCAGAAATTGGTGATTTATGGGTGAATTTCTCTGACTATGGACTTCACTGGATGAAGCACGAACAGGCTGATAAATCAGGACATGGGACTCCTTCATCTTCCACTCAATTGCCCTGCAGAATATTAGAGAATTAGACAAACTATTCTCTAGTCACCAGCTGGACTAGATCTTTAAGGAAGTGGTTTATTTAATGTATTCCAATGTGTGTGTATAACACCTTGACATGCAGCAAAAAGGCTGGGTTTTAATTTAAAAAATGAAAGTAATTCGCATGTAAACAATCTGTTTCCAATTAACCAAAACAAGATGTACATTACTGTAAACCAGTTGGATTTTTCTGCTACTTCATAAATCACAGTGCATTTGTTCCTCTCTCTAAATATATATTTATTAGCACCACATGTAGGTGGAACATTATGCCAAGAAATCTGTAGCTGCAGAGAAGCATACTAAGAGGTACAGCAACCTCTCACAAGCGAATATGGTTCTAGTATTTTTTTTTAGCATGTTACATATTCTTAATTACATAGAAGAAATTTTACACAGGTAGTCCAGACCTCTGAGCTGCAAAACCCCAAAATTAGTTGGGAGGGGTGTGGTGTGGTAGAACATTAATTAAGAACTCAAGAAAATAGTTTAAATATTACTGAAATTAGTTACATTAAACAGTACAAAGAATATTTTTGAATTCTCCTTTAAGAAATTGTTTGTAATTATATATTAAAAGAGGCTGATGTGCATGAAACAGGACATTTTAATTAGCATGTAATGGACAACCCTCAAAGTCCAGAATAATGTAGGCATGTAACACAAAGTCCTATCCTATTAACTACAGCAATTATAGCTGTTAAAACCAAACAGGACTTTGAGTTTAATCCTGACTGACCTTCTGCATAGGATTAAGGCATCTCACTCAAAAATTTTTGCGTTCACTATCTAGCCTCTAACCATTACTTCTCCAAGACCTTTCATAAAATGGGAATTTTATTTATTCAGATAGTATTACTTGCTCATAATGCACATACAGGTGATCTAAATTCAACGTTCTAAATTTAACCTTTCATTTATATAACCTGCACAGCATGTCATTTGGGGGAGGACAAAATAAAATAATCTTTTCCTTTTTAAGTAGGAATTTATTACCAGCAAGCCAATAATCTGTAGCAGTCGTTAGCATAAGAATCTATTAGTCAGTAAATTTATTTCCAAGTATGTATAATAAAAGCCACATTAAAAAATAACCCTGAATACTTACACCATGCTACAGCATACATCCCTGGTGGAACTTTACCTGGAATGCATATTCTGCAGTACTGAACTGTGCTTCCTTGCTATAAAATGTGCGTGCCTCACAATTCTTGATATATGTAACTTAAACCCCCTAGGCACACAGAGAAAAAAAACATTTCTTACATCCATCAATGCCCTGTGACTCTTTTAAGCTTTCTACAGCCCTCAGGGTTTAAACATATTTCCCGGCGTCCTGCCCACCACCAGAAAGCTCCGAGCTGTCACCAGCAGTCACTAGAGGGCACTCCTGCTGCCTCTCGCCCCTGAGCCTCCAGCTGACTCAGCCGGCAGACACCATAGTGGGCGGTCAGAGCGCATGTTAAAACTCCTTCAAGCAGCACATGCAAAAACTTGACACATCTTTAAATGGAGAACACCTTGCTTTTTAACCCAGTTACTTAAATCATCAGTAACTTAAAAATGGCTAACATCAAATACAAGAAGCATTCATCCACAAAATCTACATCAAATAAAAGTTACAAATATTTATTAAGGTGAAGAAATGAAGAAATGAAAGGACTATACTCAAACTACTCACACCACAGTTACCTAAAAAAAACTTTTCTGTTCCTTGTTCAGCTACCTTTCTGCCTCCCACGTTTCTCCCCTGTCTTCTTAAAAAGTAAAATGTTTCAGGCTTTGTGTTAGCTGTACCTATCATGAAGCCTGCCAGAAGGCTCTCCTGCAGGAAAAATAGTCTCTTGGACCACTCCCATTAGAGGACACCTCCAGTAACACTCATCTCATACAGCTGCCTTGTGGTGAAGAATGTTAGCTCTCATGGTGAATATTCCCTTTGAGACTTTTTTCCTTTGAGACAGTCCTGGCAGACTTCCAAAGTGTTTTTCAGCCTCATGTTTATTCAAGGAGAGCCTGCCCAATCTTTCAGTTAAAACACATTGCTTCCTTTCCTCAGGAAGGGTGTTGGCTGAGGACCAAAATGAAAGAAAATTCCACCACGCCTCCCCTCACCTCCAAGAAGCCTGGAGCGGAGGATGCTGAAAAGCAAAGGGGCCTACTTATGACAGTTAGGCAAGCAAAGGGAAAGCAAATAGGTAGGATCAGTAAGCAAGCCCAAAGCACAGTTGTTTTTGCATGTGTTGTGTAATGTTTGAGAAGCATTTCTATTAGAGTAGGAAGTTTTGTGTTTACAGTAACATACACTTCTAATGACTGTCTAAATATATCTAGGATAAATGGTAGCAGCAGTGCTGCAATACAAAGACTGGAGAAAGAATAACAACGTTTTGGAGAAAAGAAAAGCTCTGACTTTAACATAAGAATTTCTTGTCAAGTAGGACATACAGTATTAGGCTGTATGGTACTGTGCTTTAGACTTGTGACCAGAACAGTGTTGATAAAAACATTTTAGCTATTACCAAACAGTGCTTGCACTGCATCCAGGCCATCTAAGCTAAAACGCAGCCTTATCCCCATCAAGACTTCAAAAAACCTTGAACAGTGAGTATCAGTTATTACAGGAGAGAAAAAGCAACTAGCTGACCTAGCTGTTGCTTCCACTGAAGAAAACATAGCAGAATACTGTTGGTAAAATTATGCTGTAAGAATTAAGTACCAGTACAGTTTACTTACCTTGCTTGAGTTTTTTTGTTTCCATTTAATAAAAATATTGTTAGCTATTTGGTTTACATTTCACAGCTGCCTGATATCCTTCATTGCAGAATGCATTTTTCACTGCAGTTTGCGTCCTGTATCAATCTCTGTATTAAAAATATGCATGATTCAAACACCTGAGACAATTTTATGTACTGCTGAAGACCAGATAATACTGTAATTACCAGTTTGAAAATAGTTTTTGTGACTGATCTCCAATCTCTTCAATCCTGGTATACCATGAAAGTGACCATTATACAAAAGTTATCTTTCTATTAACATTCTCCCCTTCCCTGTCATATTGTTGAATTGAAGCAGTCAGTCACTACCACAGAAGTGCATTTCCCATTATGACTTAAACTAAATGTGGTGTTATTTTATACCATGTCCACCTAATATAAAGAAACTGAATTTTCTTATACAATGATAAAATTAAGAAATATCACAGTACAATAAAAGAAGCATTGCCATTCATAGCTTAAGAAAATGCAGCAAAGCAGCAAAAAACGGAAAACACGAGGAAAAGACATCTGGCAATTTCTTCCTAGATTTGTTGCAGGACACCCAAACTCAGAGAGTTTTGTCTGATAACATTCATGTACCTCATGCATGTATCTATTTATGTGGATGACTGCTGAAGTTCCTCCTATGTGAAATGAGTGTCATACTGAACAGGCAAAAAAGCATTCACTTCTGATCCAAGTTTGAGAAGCACCTTAACATAAAAGACTCAGTATCAATTTTGGGGCCTGGAAGAAGAGACATCAGCCAGAATTTAATAACATCCTTAGGAACTAGCATGGACTTTTCTATCCAAGCTCCTCAAAAATTAGAAAGCAAGTATGGTACTTGACCACAAAGTTGTTCAGCTCAAGGTTTGTTCACACTCTAGGCAAAAAAGGCCAAAATTAACAGAAGGCCATGCCTATTTAATTGCCACAGCAATTTGGTGCCTAAGGCAATTGCCTACTTTGCTTATGTCAGTCCTGGAAACTGTGATAGAGTTATGCAAAAGGAAAAAAAAATTGTTGGATATATCTAGCAAAGCTATTCTAGCGGACCTACATCTGCCAAGACCATATGACTGCTAGATGGAAAATCCTATTTAGAATGCTGAGTGTAATTCTGTCACACATGTTAATATTTCTTGAATTTATATTGACACAGATGAATTAAAGAAACTTGGCTTGGTTAACCACACCAAACGCCAAGAGGGAATAGAACCATTCCCTGCAAATAAATCAGGATGCAAATGCCAGGGAAAAAGAGATAATTCAGTTAAACAAAGAGGCTGGCAGAAGAACAAGCTCTGAATAAATCAAGCCAGTGACTAGAAGAAAGCTCCCAGTCATTGATGGTGGGAGGCTCTGAAACACCTTCTCAATAGGCACAGTGGGACACAGGCCAACTAGTGCTGACAAGCCCAGTCATTTATTGAATTACAGGACGTGGCTCACTGTGCAACTTGTTTGTGCACTTGACAGATCAGGCCTGTCTTGTTCCCATCATACAAGATTTCATACAAGATGAATTAAATCTTTCTCTGAGATTTTTCATCTCTTTTTCTTGTCTGGTGTACTGTTTTTTGCTGGGATAGAGCTAATTTTCTTTATAGAACCTGCTATGGTGCTAAGCTTTGGATTTGTGACCAAAACAAAGATGTTTTAGCCATTGCTTACAGAGTATCAAGGCCTTTTTTACTTCTCACACTGTTCTACCAGTAAGTAGGCTGGGGGTGCGCAAGAAGTTGAGAGGAGACACACTGGGACAGCTGACCCCAACTGACCAAGGACTATCCTGCAACATATGGACATCGTTCTAGGCAATAAAAGTTGGAGGAAAAAGGAAGAAGAGAAGGATGTTCAGAGTTATGGTGTTTGTCTTCCCAAGTAACCATTATGTGTGATAGAGCCCTGCTGTCCTGGGAGAAGCTAAACACCTGCCTGCCAATGGGAACTAAGGGTCGAATTACTTAGTTTGCTCCTCTTGCACACACACAGCTTTTGCTTTCCCTATTAAAGTGTCTTTATCAACCCCCTTTAGCCTTTCAATACTCTCCCGCCTCCCACTGGGCAGTGAGTGTGAAAATGGCTATGCAATGCTTAGCTGCCTGCTGGGTTTTATCTAGAACATCCAGTCAGTCACTCTGTCTTTATTGTATATTTCTGAGTATTGTACTGTAGGGCTGGCTTAGGAAGGAAAGGGAAAAAAAGCCACAAAACCCAACAAGAAAACAATGTGGCATGCCTCCCACTAATCATTCCACAATGCTTTAGCTTCCACAACTGTCATAAAGAAATTTTTGAGATCTAGTATCACCACGGTATTTCAGTGACTTGATGCTGCAGAGATTCCCATTTCACTCAATTAAAGCTCCTTGTATTTGCTGTGTAGAACAATGTCCCTGACTACTTGTACCTTCAAGTAAACTACCAGTAAGCTGTAGGGAATCCAGCAGCAGAGCCTCACTCGTCAAGCGAAACCTCCACAGAGCACTAACAAGCTTAATAAGTAACAGCATCCACCAGCTCCCTCTTTGGAGACTCTGGCAGAGAAAGCGCCCAGAAAAGGCCAAGGTGTTCTTTCCTATTACAGCTGTTTCAGCTGTGTGGTTTTACCTTTTGTGACTATTTACTGAATAAAAGACCACCTCCCTGGTGCCTCAGGTAAAACCATCTATTCATTCTCCTTCTATCCTGAGCTATTGCTCCAGCTGGCCTATCATGCATGGTCTACATAACATGATAAAACAGGTTTTAACTCAGGAGACCAACAGAAAGAGGAAATGTATTTTTTTATATATTATAAATCCCAAACAAAAAGTAATAGCCTAAACTACCCATTTGCAGTGGTTTAGTCTGTATTTCTTCTCAGCCCAACTTGAAAAATGATTCTGTTTATTTTATCTTATCACATTAGCCAGGTATTACTTTTTGCTCATAACCATTCAAACATGTTTGACATTTAACATATGCTATTTTGGAAAAGATTCTAATCTGTTAAATAAGTTTTAGGCTTATCTGACAAGGCATTTTTCTTGCTTACTGCTATCTGCAGATGGTGTGATAAAAGACAAAAAAAGAAGTCAGCATCTCTCCCTTCCCTACAAGCAGCTTCCACTCCACTAATCTTAGCAGTTACAAGGAAGGATGTCAGAGACCTAGCATAAGGGTGTTTGGACTCTAAATTACCAATTCTTTATTAATGCTTTTAAGTACTTTTATTTTAAAGTTATCTTGCAAGTATACTGGTAAGTGAGCAGCGGAACTGTAAATTACAGTTCCAATTAGTTTCTTAGAAGAGGAAGGCTCTTCCTTTAAGGAGGGAGACAAATATAAGAACAAAAGAAAAGAAAAAAGCGCAGGGATATTGTGACCACCTTAGGCAGCATGCAGCCCCAACACTTTTAGCAATTAGGCTTGTCAAAATCCCTTCTCACAAACCCCTGCTGCTTTAGCAACAACAACTGCCAGCAGGCAGCTGTGTTCCCAGAGACTGCAAACATAAACCCAGCAGAAGACAGCTTGGTAGTTCTTTGTAGGAGATGAAGGAAGCCAGACAGACATACTCCCTAATAAACTTCTGTGAACCGAGAGCTGCAGGGAGCTTAAGCCTTTATAGTTTTATTTGCATAATGACCAGCGTAAGTTCTCATTTCACAAAAGGAAATGGACTTCCCTGCCTGGAGCAACCACAGTCTGCATCAATTATCCCATCACTTAAGCAGCCCAGTCAGCTTAAAATCATCACTCCTTCAGAAAAGAAATGCCTTATGTCAGGAAATGTCAGAAGCATGGGAGAATTCAGCAGTAGAGCTCATGGACTTGCTGTTGGTTAGCTACAGATTTTCTGAGGTGTGAATCAAGTTGGTGAGGTTCTTCAGGAATTAGATGTTAAACCATTAAAAGCCCACCTGAGTTCTATTCAGCACCTTATTTAACTGTCCTAAAGCACAAGTGGCTAAAGGCAAGCATCTCCAACTAAACTAAGAATATGGACACAGAAATAGATGTAGCCAGTATATTAGCCTAGAACATCAGCTATTTGCCAGTAATTGCTTGTAACCATACTCTGAACTTAGTAAAAATACAATATAGTGTGTGTGTGTGTGGGGGGGGTTGGTTATTTTGGTTTAACTTGAATTATGATTCTCTTCGTTCATGAAAAAGCAACAACACACCTATGCAATTCAGCCCTACGCGTACCTGCACTAAGACACAGCTAGGACACAGTCTAGTTATTCCTCCTTCCCACTGGCAGTCCAAGATTCATCACTTCATTCAGTGCAGAGGGTGACGCAAGCTTTGTGCATGAGCCACGCTTGCTGAAAAAACAGTTCTTTTCACTTTTATTCCCCCCCCCCCCCAATTAAGCCCTCAGGGTCCTGATATGCTTCATTCTTATTCTATAGAGGAAGTGAAATTTCTTTGCCAATATTTGTTTTGCAATCAGAAATCTATCATGGCAAATTCATTGCTTCAGTCCTTTTGTTACAGAGCTCCAAAGTCAAGTATGATATATTACTTAGATTTCTATTTTTCATGTTAATGCCACTGACATTCACTACCTCATGACAATAATTACATGAACCACCACTTGATTCCAAGAAGCTGATGGAAAACACGAAGATACTCTAGGAAATATATTACACTATTTGAACACATGGTGAATAATGCACCCAGTATATTGGCTTAGAGTATTCAGAAGTCATCCTGAGGTAGGAATGCAGCTGCTTTAATTTCCTGTATCAAAGCCTAATATATGTGATTCAAACCTGGGTGCCTTTTTCCCTTTTCAAGGCCTCCCAATTTAGTCCTCCTAAACAGGCAGGAAACACAGATTAGAAGAGAAAATCCTATCCACTAATAAAAGTATCGCCTCTTGAGAAAGTGGCTGTAGAGCTATGCTCTGGTCAGAGGACTTTCCCCTTGGTATTAGTGGATGATGAAACTGCAATCCAGACCCTAAGAGATGCCAGAGAGCCTCCAGGATCAGTCTGGCAGATGGAGAAAGGAGGAGAGAGGAAAGACTCAAGCCACACTAGGTCCAGACTCACAGAGTATCACCAGACATTCAGAATTTCAGAAAAGATAACAATGACTAGATCCTGATCAGAGTCTTAAAGTGTATCACAACTATGAATTGTGAACAATAAATATGAGGTAAGCCCAGACAACTTTGCACCTATTTTAATTTTGCCCCCATAAGGGCTCATTTTACTGCAATTTGCAGATGAATGCTTCCACCAAACTCTAATCACAAATTCTACTGATTGAGACAACAGTCACAGCATATAAATTTATCATGTTCCAGGTATTTGCTGGCAGATAAAATAAATCTGAGGTTTTCAAGTTTTCTTTCTGCCCGTTATGTTCTCAATCCCCTGAGTATACTGATACCAAAATGGACTTTGGTACACCTGACCCTTCTGTTCCTCAGGTTCCTTTAATTCTGTTCTCTGCAATTAAAATTTGAAAGACGGAAGTAAAACAGATGCAGTATAGTGGACTCTCAAAACAAGAACCATGGGCGCCTTCTTGCATGCAGCATTATCCCACATGATGTCTGATAAAAGTGTCAGTATAACCTTCCTGCAGTTCAAGCTACTTTTTCCAGAGGGGTGAAGGGTGCACTGCTTTCTTTTCTTCTAAATCTACCATCCTCAACTGCTACAGTTCTACTAACCTTTGAATGGCAAGGGGGTTAACTGTTCCACGTGCTATTGGGAACAACTGTTGCTAAGATTTCTATTTGGCATCAAGTTATCACAGAAAATCTTGATTTATTTCTCATGAATCACACTGTGACAACCAGTGAATGGCTATCATATATTCTTGGGATGGAGGGGAAGAATGCTCCATGACAAAATGGAGTTTACAGAGTGCATCAGTTGTGAGGTATGTCATAAATACATGAGACAGCAATGAAATGCTACAATTTAAGGGACTCCCTTCAGACTGCAGGGAGAGTGTAAAGGCTGTGGCCAAACAAAGCAACTTACCTATAGTAAAGACTAGTTATTCCGTTAGGATGGAAAGGAGCTCACAGTTACTTCAAGATGGAGAGCTCGCACCCAAGTCTGCTTTATGTTCAAGCAGCAAAAACAAATCAGAAATTCTGAACTGTCAAGATAGGCCAAGTATGTCCAGCATTGTACTAGTCTTGGAAAAACACCCTATGTTTAACATAAAAAAAACCCAAAACAACAGCCTTCTGAAAATGACAGGTAGGTAACTAACCAGAGAGTCATCCCAACTTGCTTCGTCTATTCATGGCACTTACACAGATCAGCCTACTAAACCTGAATAGAAACATAAAATCTCAACTAAAGGGAATTTAAGTTTCTAAAGAATCTTTCTGAATATTCAAGAGTGAGCCCTATGTCTTTCCTTTGATTTCAGAATGCGTTCTTTTGGATTGATACCACAAAATGAAGGGTTTTTTACATCTTCCCAGAAGTACTGAGAAAGAACATTATTTTCCTGTTTATAAGCTGAACGTAATTTCTCCAAGGGAAGTTACTTACAGGGACTCTGGCACTTAAATGGAGAGTAAATATATTAGTTCTTAGGAAAAAAAAAATCATCACTATAATTGCAATTCATTCTCCGCTGAGGTATCTAAACATGACAAAGGATAATAATACAGGATTGTGATGTAGAAGCACTACGATCACAATTTTCAAGTACAACAGATTTGCCCACTGGGAAGCATCCATTAAGGCAGCTTTAATGCTCTAAATGTCACTGTAGAGCAAAGAAAACTCCAGGAAGCTTATTGCATAAAAGGAGCATGACCAGCAGGTCAAAGGAGGTGATCCTGCCCCTCTGCTCTCGTGAGACCTCACTTGGAAAGTACTGTTTAGAGTTCTGGTGTCTTCAACATAAAAAGGACATGGAACTGTTGGAACAAGTCCAGAGGGGGGCCACAAGGATGATCAGGGGACTGGAGCACCTCCCATATGAAGATAGGTTGAGAAAGTTGGGGCTTTTCAGCCTGGAGAAGAGAAGGCTGCATGGAGACATCACAGCAGACTTCCAGTGTGCAAGGGGTAACGGGTTAAAACTTAAACAGGGGAAGTTTAGATTGTATATAAGGAAGAAGTTCTTTACTGTAAGGGTGGTGAGGCACTGGAATGGGTTGCTCAGGGAAGCTGTGAATGCTCCATCCCTGGCAGTGTTCAAGGACACATCAAGGACAGAGACTTTGATGACATGGTTTAGTGTGAGGTGTCCCTGCCCATGGCAGGGGGGTTGGAACTAGATGATCTTAAGGTCCTTTCCAACCCTAACTATTCTATGATTCTATGATTCTAACTTTCTCACCTGTAAATCTGTTCTGCAATAGGTTGCCAAAGATGGAGGAAACCATGAAAAATATTCCAAAGTCAACCATCAAAAGTACACTAAAGAAATGGAAACAGTTAAGCAGAAACATTATGTTCTAATCCATGAAGGAATTTCCTATTTTTCTTAAATTTACCATGAAGTAGAGGCCAAAAGTTTGAGTTCACGTAAATTTGCTGTTGATTTTTTTTAAATCTAAATATTCTTGAAATTAATTCACTAGAAAAATATACACATATCCAGCTATGAAAAGAGTTATCCTACTTTTGAAATACAGGTTTTGAGCATGTACTCTGCAGCTATTCAGAACAAGTCTTGTGACTGACAAAATTCCCAGGTGAACCAGGTTGTTTAAATCTTCCATCTTTTCTGGTCAAGAATACTTTTCCTAATCAAAACCCCAGAAATAAGAAAATCAATATGATTTTAAAGGAATTTATAAGGCAATTTGTCTTGCTGATTACAATTCTGCCAGTCTGCAAGGCAATTTAAGAGCATAAATTTAGACAGTGTTCCAACTCCTTAATAGAACTATGACGGGCAGTGAATAAATTAGAATGATCATTGGTTAGGTTTCACTAAAAGCTAAGTTTATTAAGTTAGAATTTTCATATCTAAACACATTATCCTATCATGAAGCATGGAATACCTTCATGTGATTTTATCTCATGCCAAAACTCTAGATAATTCCAGTTAAGTGCCTCTGCCATGTGTAATCCACAACAAAATTTAACATCAGCAAAGAAGAACTATATTCATTTCTGAAATGGACTTATCTAAGATTTCTGACATTCTGCGGGTTGTTGGGCTCTTTTGGTGGGGGGGGGTGCAGCTTGGTTGAGAAATTCTAAGTCATGATTGACATGGGCTAAAACTGGACACTAGTCCTAAGAAAGTGGCTTGTTTTACACAGTTAAACATGAATATAGTTCATGTTGTCTTTTTCTCTTTCCTACTTTATTTTATGGCAACTCCCCACTTTAGTTGGATTTCTTCCAGCAAAAACTGTGAAAGAAATATTTTTAAGAATGGAATACATAAAAATGACATGAATTTCCCTACAGTTCTTCTCAATAGTGGAAAAAAAATACACGCCAGGGAACTGCATCAATTTAACATGCTTAAATCAGCGTAAGTGAATCATATTGATTTAACTTAATTCTCTAACAAGCTAAATTAAGGAACTGTAATTCAGGAGAACCAGAGTTGTACCAATTCAACAAAGTCAATTTAGAAGGAGATTTAGTAAAAGTCAATGCAATTTGTGTAGGCATGTAGAAAAAGTATATTGGAGAGAGTATGCTGGACAGCTTTGGGTAATGGTATCACATATTTCCTTTCCAACAAGGAATGCAGCACCCATTCCCCAGGAGTTCAAAGTTTAAATAGGAAGTTCTACAAAGTAATCCCTATGAATTCATCTTTTACCATATCATAAAATGCAAGCATGTGTGTGAGGGGGAATTGTTTGGTGTATAAGAAAAACACTTCTGTCTGTGAAATGTAGATTGTTAATATCACTAAGGTTTGAATACAAAGTATCAAAATATCATGTTTAGTGTGAAAAAGATATAGAAAAACTAAGTGGCATGTCTGTAATGAAACACCACAATGAATAAGAAATAAGCAGCATTAGGAACTACAGAAATTAGGCTTTGAATTCTCTCACCACCACTTCCCCACCCCTCTTTTTCAACTTTACTCACAAGAAACTGGTTTTGTTCTTACTTATTCTAGTAAAAGTAAATAACTGAATGCAGTACGGTTAGAGAAATTAACTCATTCTTAACATCTAAAGTACTGCTTGATATTGCTTAAAGGTTGCTTTATACTTCTTTCCATTATTTTCTATGGAAGACTTACAGGGTGAGGTGTCTGCCTCTGAAGTAATGGCAGCAAGATCCCCCCTGATTTGGCTAAAGAGAACATTCAAATGGACTTTTCTACTGCTCTGAGTGACTCAGCAGGACTTCATAAAAAATACAAAAAAAATATACAACTGTGGTCTATCCTCCCCTATAAAAATCCAGATGCACGCCCTTCACAGAGGATATGAGTTCCACTAATTTTCTATTTCCCTGCTAACCTAAAGAGAAAACAAGTGAAATATGTGCCAATATAAATCTGATTCTATTATAAATGCCACAGATGTAGTTTCCAGTTTCCATCTGTAGCATTGGACAAACATGTCTGAGGAAACGCTTATTAGCCCATCCCATTCAAAATATGCTTTCAAAGTTTAGAGGAAAGACTTTATGGTTTGTATTTTCCTTAAGAAGTTTTTTCTATTGTTTTCTATGACATGAACTCATATAATCATCTCACCGAACAAAAGAATAAGAGTCTCTTTTTCTGGAAAAGCTTTATACAGGATTTAAGTCCAGATTTTCAGTGTTTTAATGGAGAACAAATTTATTCACCTACTATAATGATACAGAAAACAGGGCTTGAACATAATGAAAAAATGCACAAGCTTTCAGAACAACTTGTCTGATTCTGTATTTCTAAAGAACAGGTTGCACATCTACATACATTCAATGTAGTGCTGCATTTCAGGTATGTATGCAAATTGTGACTTTTAATTTACAAAATATTTATGCATTTTTGAATTCTTTCAAAACTTTACTTAGTTTTAGGAGTGTTAGGAGTAGACATGCACCTTCCAGCATCTTCTAAGAAAGTTCTAATTGCACGATTCATACCAGGAATATATGTGTTAAAAGAAGCCACGATATGCTTTTTTAGAGCCCTAAAAATTTATTACTGTTTTGAGGGATTCTTGACAAGCATTAAAACAGAATTAGGCTGTAAAAATAATTTAAGAAACCTACATACAGAAATAAGCTTATCACAATGCTCACCAGCAAGTCATTTAAATTCAGTGATGCTACTTAAATTCTGAAAATGTGAAAGCTCCAAGTCCCCATATTCCCATCCATCCCTGTAGTATCTTACCAAGACAAAGGACAACGTTTCTGATCACAGAAAACTGACACTGCATGACAGATCATATGCCACAAATAGTAGTAGTACTTCTTTGAATTTACTGACTTGCTGAACACTTAGCATATGCTTAAGCATTTTACTGGCCTGGGATATGCAGACAATTGTATTAACCATATTAAACTTACGTAAAGCCTCAAAAAATATAGGATTTATATTGACACTTCTGTGATTAACAGTCTTAAATAGAAAGAAGTAATAACTCAGATATGCCCTGCTCATCACCACATTTCAGAGAAGGTATTCCCCAAAATAAACAACTTATAAAATGGTCTCTGACTATATCATTGCTTTTGGGTTATGACAGGGTTGAATGATTTACCTTCTTGGTTTGTCTGGGGGAGGAACAAGCGTTTATTGAAAGCAGCGCTCTTCTGCCAGGGATGTATTTGCTCTCTGTTATTATTGCATACAGAAGAGAAACCTCGTATACTCCCATTTATAGTAAGCAAAACATAGATCACTACAAATTCAAAATGGGTTGTGCATGACTGGATGTCCAATCTCCAAACTCTTGCTTGTGAAAGTAACCCAATAATTTTGAAAATATTACGGGCCTACAGTAATGCATTCAAAACAACAGTATATCAAGATTTCCCAAACCATACACAGGGGGAGCAATCTCCAAAACAGTTCAGAACATAATTCCCTGAAGGAAGTGTAACTATGACATTTCATGTAGTCTTCCTACCTCCATTTTGAAAGTGGTTTTAGCTGTAAGTAACTGACAAAAAAACCCTCAAATGCCAGTACCAATTTCGTTGGCTAATTCACCCTCATTTTTCCAATCTGCGATTTATCTGATTTATTCACCATTACAGACCAGAAATTTTCACAGAAAAAAACCTTTTATTTATATCTTTCTGTGACAGTGTACTGCTATTAAGAATTTTCATTATAGCAGTACATACTATATTTAGAGGTATCATTACCACATACTTTAAAAAGGAGAAACAGCATAGGGGCAGATTTTAAAAGCAGTTAAACGCTTAAGGATTCAAGACGTTTATAGTAATATTTTGAGAGAAGCCTACAAGTTTAACCTACCATTGAATTCCACAAAAGCCAAGCCCTGAGGTGGTATCAAAAAGTTTAAGTATTTAGTTAAATCACCACAGGCTTGAATATCTTTAAATTTCTTGCCTTAATAATTTTTATTGTCTTTTCCACAATACTGTCAGGGATTTTAAGATGCAAGCTACCAAGTCATGAAGTTATATACCAGACATCTACTTCAGATACTTGAATTTAACAGCATTCACATTGATGCTTCCCAATGACTGTATCTTCCCTATCCCACATCTTGTATGTTTTCATCTGGCAGGTAGGTGTATGTTTTGGATGGTGAGTTAATTTTTTTCTGTTTTATCTCTCTTCAGTAAACCTCAGAGCTTTGAGTTTTCTAAAAAAGGAGGGAAATCGCAATCTAAGAACAAGAAAAGAACATTCAGTGCAATGTCATTTCTGCATTCTGGAATTCTCTCAAGTATTCTTTCTTCTCTCTGTATCTTAACCCAACAAATGGGTATCATTACCTTTGAAGTAGCTCAGCAAGGACAAATCACACTTCTGAAAAGAGACATTTGTACGGTCATACTCTTCTATGCACAGTTTCCTGATCACAGAAAAGCCACCCAATCAGTATCCACTCCCACAGAAGAGTGAGAGGCTGCCATCATTCAGTCTGATTTTTTGACCCCTTCCCCCAAACATCAAAATCACTGCCCTTCAACAACAACAAACAACCAAAATCTCACATTCTAACCCCAAAACCAACCAAACAAAATCTATTCAAATTCAAGGGTGCTATCCAATTTACCTGCTTTTAAATTTTTGCCATTTATTTTATGTACTGGAAATCAGTGGATGAAAGGACATCAAATAAATCTCAAATGCCTTTTTTAACACTTTCTGCCACTGAAGTGATGCTCAGCCTGATTTGTTTAAAAGTCTTTGTAAAGCCTATCCTTTTCTCTGCTCGTTTTATTTATTTATTTGTTCATTTCTCAAAAGGACATTTCTTCTTAAAAAGTGATTATGCTTTGCAAGAAATGCTTTGTACATAATGTGTTTTGCTCAGCTCCAACAGTGTGGAGAGCACTGTGAAAGATATATTGACAGCATCTTCCAGGTCACCCTGACTCTCTGAGATAATGTACAAATCTAGAAATTGTATGTGCTCCCACTGTGAACATCAGAACCCAGAAATGCCTACAAAAATTTGGCAGCCATTAATGTAAACTGGTAATTATGTGCATAATTATCTGACATCCTTGCATAAACATAAGGCTTTGTACATGTAAGCAATTTTTGTGAAGCACACTGATTTTATCACCATCTGAAACAATGTTATTTTCCTTAACACATTCTCTCCATTCACCAAGGAACAGAAGATCCAACTTAAGGCATAGGTGAAAAATGAAAGAATTTATTCATCAAAAAGAGCATAACATACTTTTCAATTCAGCATTTACTCAGCATGTTTGAAAGAAGATGCAAGACAGCAGCTTAGGAGTTTGCAAAGGATCTTTATGAAATTATTTGCTGTCCAGTCTACAAAAACTTTGCAGCTGAAGAATGACTTCATGTTATGCAGTGTCAATAAGCCTTCTGTGACCCTGTAAATGCTTGCTGAATGTAAGCCTTTATTTAAAAGGTAATTCTATCTACAAACTCCTCTGGCACATATTCAGTATACAACCTTACATTGCCTTGATTTTCTCAGTCTGCAAACAGATAGTTTGAACCTAGAAATTTTTGAACATAAGATTTTTGGTCTCATGAGACCTCACTTGGAATGTGTGCAGTTCTGCTGTCCTCAACATAAGAAGGACATGGAGCTTCTGAAGCAAGTCCAGAAGAGGGATGATCAGGGGACTGGAGCACCTCCTGTATGAAGATAGGCTGAGGAATTTGGGGCTGTTCAGCCTGGAGAAGAGAAGGCTGCATGGAGACATAGCAGCCTTCCAGTATCTGAAGGGGGCCTATAGGGATGCTGGGGATGGACCCTTCATTAGGGACTGTAGTGGTAGGACAAGGGCTAACAGGCTCAAACTTAAACAGGGGAAGTTTAGATTAGATATAAGGAAGAAGTTCTTTACTGTAAGGGTGGTGAGGCACTGGAATGTGTTACCCAAGGAAGTTGTGAATGCTCCATCCCTGGCAGTGTTCAAGGCCAGGTTGGATGGAGTCTTGGGTGACATGGTTTAGTGTGAGGTTTCCCTGCCCATGGCGGGGGGGTTGGAACTAGATGATCTTAAGGTTCTTTCCAACCCTAACTATTCTATGATTCTAACACATTTCCTTTAGCTCAGCAAGTTGCCAGCTAAGTTACTATCAACTGGTGCCCACACAGTGACTTCAGAACACATCAGCTTTCATCTTGTAGAATCATAGAATCATACCCTTTCGTCTTATACATGAGCCTCTCATATTTCCGAAACAAGCTCATTATTTTTGTAGTGGGAGGAAACATCATCAGTACAGAATGAAACCAAAACTGTCAAGAGTGAGCAGTCGTATTCTATGTAGTCTTTAGGAGACTATTCAAGGTACACTGGAGAGCTGAGAGACTACACCATGAACAAGGAAGTTTTGCTTGGTTTTATAACAGATGATGCCAACAGGCGAATCTGTTGATATGGAGGACTTTTCAGTGAGGGAGCTGAAGTGGAGGTGGGGGGAAAGGATGAGGGTGTGTTGTGGGATTTTTTTGATAGTTTTTTACACTTCCTGCATAATTTCACAGCAGCAGATTAAAAACCAACCAAACAACAACAACAAAAACCAAACAAAACACAAAAAACAAAACCACCCCCCCAAAAAAAAAAAAAACCTAAACCAAAAGACCTTAACAAAACAACCTCCCCATATCAAAGATGATTATTTAGAAGACAACTATGAAACACTATTCATAAAACAAAAATTTTGCCTTATAAAGTACCTCAAGTTTGACTGTCTGCACTTAGCTTAAATATTTACCTTAAACATTAAGAAGTATCAAACTAAATCAAGAAGTCATTAGAAGAGAATTTTGGAGTATGACAGGATTATTTTTCAAAGTTTGCTGGTAGCCTAGAACAAGATCATAATAAAATGAATAACTGAAGGACTGAAGAACATGCTTTACAGTCTTTCAGGAGTTCAATCTATTTAACATGTCAGAAAGATTAAAAAGATAGTTTGTTTACAAGTGAGGAATACCTCCAAGGGAATAGAAGTTTTATAGCAAAGTTGGTACAAAAGAGTTATATTAAGAACCAACAGCTGAAAAGTGAAGCTAGACAAGGCAATTTAATCAAAAATGTAAAGCAGATATTTTGATATTGAAGAGGATCAGGGATACTTGAACATCAGCTAATGACTGTACTCACATCAGCAGATAATTTTTAGAAACAATTAGACTTCCGAGACTTCTATCTGGTAAATCCTCAAATGCAAAATGAGCAGACCAAGACAACTTATATCTATTGCTGTGATCTATAGCTATACTGTTCTCTAGCTTTATACTTCCTAGTAATAACACCTGGAGAACCATCTCACTGCACATTTGGGAACAGCATAGCTGATACACATGATAATGCACTTAGTTAACAACAGGTTACACAGCACTCTATAAACAACACACTACCCTTCTCTCTGTCTCCCAGAAGGATAAAAATATGACTCATATTTCTAAGTAAAATTATTAGTTTGTACTGGGCTTACCTGAATACGTGTCAGCAGCTGTGAGGCGCTGCCTGGGCATCCCCTGTGTGGAGTGGTTAGTGCTGTCCAGTGCCGGATACAGCCACTTCCAGCCAGCTCCAATGGCCCCACCACAGGGCAGAGCTGAGCCCCTCAGCCATGAGTGGGTGCCTCAGGGAAAGCCTGGGATTATGGATAGAAAGAGCTTAAGCAGTATGCAGCAATACACATTAAATGAAGGCTAGGTCCCACCACTGTGCTATGCAGTATGAGACAGTGAGATAACCCAACTTATACCCAAATTAAAAATTCTTCACCATTCATTACTGGTTTGCTTTCAGTTAGTGATGCTGATCAACAGGATGGATGTAGGCACATTTATCAACTAGAAGAGTGAGCCTGAGCTGCAAAGCTCTGATCATATTCAGAGCTTTCTACTCTGCCCCTGTGGTAAGCTTATGTTCTCAGGCTAAATGAAGGGATGATTATGACATATATTTTAATTTTCTTGTTATATGCAACTAATAGCTCTTCTTGTACACCAAAGCTAGATAGACACTGTATATACTAGTGAAAACCCCATAAAATTTTTGTGGCGCTGAGGAGGCAGGAATGCTGCTGTACTTAGAAGGTTTGGCTGACGTGGTTAAGCTTGATATTCAGCTGGATCTGCTTAGAAGGATTTGTAAACGATAACCCAGTGTAACAAAGTATTAAATATGTTGTTACATATTAGTGAGGCAAAATTAAAGAAATCAGTTGATCTGAGAGTTCAGCATAAACAAATAATGCAAATACAAGGCTTAGCCAATTGCCCTCACAGACTGCTAAGTGAAGGGGGAGAAAAGTATTTGCTGCTGGAAAAAAAATAAAAGTTTTGTTGCTGGAAAAAGTACTGCATCTAAAGGTAAGTGGAGCCATTTCCACTAAAGGCAGACTCAGCTCAACTCCAGCTGGACTCACCAAAATATGACTCCTCTCCATATCAGACTCCACAGTCCATGCCTAAAAAACATGCTTTGAATCCCAGCCATTCTATGGGTGTATTTAAAAGTAGAAAGATATAAACTCTGGATGCGATTACAGAGAAACACAAGTGGCTGATCTGCACAAGTGCAAATTCATACCTATATATAAATACAGTCCCCCTTTATAATGTCTTTTACCATTTCCTAAGCTACTGAAGTGAAAGCATTAAACAAACTAAATCAAAAACACTCTCTTCCTTGCACTTCTCAGATGACATCCCATACAGTCAGAAGACTAGCCCCTGGAAGAACTTATCACCTACTCCTTGAAATGTCTTTGTTAGGAAAGAGAAAATGAATCCCTTTATAATTAACATTTTATTTGGGTCATTGAATTTAAGCAGTTTGCTTTTCCCTTTCTCCTATATATGGTGCTATATGCCACGGTGTTCCTTCACAGTAACGCTTTATAGAAAAAATATCATAATTATATCCACTCAACTTCAGATAATCTAGTTAAAGCACAGAATGTCTGTTACTAATTTTGCAATGCATTTAGACCCTGAAGCTAGTGGAAGTAGTGGGATTAATATTGATTTCAAACTTCTCAGCTTGTTTCAAGATAACATCACAAGCATGCAAATTAAACATCTGCTTCTAAATTTTCAAATTTTTGCAACAGCTGCACTATTCAAGACCTAGTGACCTAGTCACTGGGACTTTAGTGGGAGAATAAACCACTGCTGCCATTATCCATTTTAGTGCAATGGAAGAAACAACACTTGAAGAAAAAATGTGTGTGACTAAATTGAGATTATCACCAAAGAAGATAAAACTGTATTGTATAGTTGTACAGTATAAAATCTCCAAAATTGTTCTAGCAGGCCTCTGAAGAGCTCAAGGTAGAAGAATTGATTAATCTTGATAAACCTAATATTTGTAAAGTATTGAAGGGAAGTTCATTACTGTGTGAAAAAACATCTTACAAGACTGGCAGAATAAAGGTATTTCATTCAAGAAGACATGATGAGTGTTACAATGGATTGAGAGAGAGTATTAAGTCTTGCAGAAAGGCAGAAGTTGATGGGGGCAATAACAGATGAAAAGAAGAACAGATGAGAGCTAAATATTGCATACTTTACTAAAACAAACCCAACCAACCAACCAAACAAAAACCCACAACAAAAACAACCCAGAAAGCCCAATAATATGATAGCCAACAGGGAATAAAGCAGTTGTCTGAAGTGAAACATTCTGCCCTCAAATAATGACAATTCCCCTTGAAACAAGTTGATTTACAACATGGACCTAACAAAAAATAAATATATCTGGAACGCAAAACAATCATACAAGTGAAAAATAAGCCACAGGTTTACTAGAAACACAAAAGACTTCTGACAATCTTTTAAATAGCTCCAAGGAGAGCTTCAGTCTTCTGAAATTGAATTCTTAACAGTGAAAATGAAAACAATCAACCCTGAAACTTTACCAAATGGTTTTGAAAAAAGCAGTTTCTGTATTTAGTAGAAGTTTTCGCTGCTTCAGTTTATGACTGGGAGATTACTTCTAAAGTAAAAGATGAATAAACATTCAGATATGCTTTGAGACCATTTAAGTCAGTAACTGGGATGAAAGTTTCACATACAGCCATATGTTAAAGGTCTAAATATATCAAAAGTAAATTTCACCCTAAATATATTGGCTATATGGAATTCTACTTTCAGTAATTTCATGAAAGCATCTCATATTTTCTATGTTATTAAAAAAAAAAAAAGAGGAATAAAAGAGAGTTCTTAATTTTTTGATGGAAAATATTTAAGCATCTGAATAATCACTGAGGGGGGAAAAAACCCAGACAAGTTTACTGAAAAGATTTAAAGACCTTCCCAATGAGGGGGTGGCAGAATAAATTTAAGTTAATGACTTTTCACAAGACTAAAATTGTGAGTACAGCTTCATGATGTGTCCAAAATGCACTTCTACAGTAATTATTTTTTTTTGTCACAATCCCTGTTTGATTACTTGAGAGGCGCAAAATCTTCAACCATGTGGAGAATAGCTACATCCAGTTCTAATAATTCTTGTATTTCAAACAACCAGCTTCTGCCTTCGTCCCCTTAAAGGAACAAGTAAACATGGCAACAACTTTTTATGTATCTAAAAGATATATTCTGTTTACATGTACACTATCAAATTACTTTTTATTTCTGTTCTCTCCCAAATCTCAGTTTCATTATCAAACATATTGCATGCATGTTAGTTCACTCAGTTTCTGTCCAAGGAAACTCATTCTTCCCCCAAGTCCAAGAAATAATCTAGGTGAGTTATAGAGCATAGTACAATTGAGAGACCCAGCCACCAGCAGGATACCACTAAGATTTGGTCCTTACAACATGTACACAGCTCTACACTATTGTGCCAGTAGGTTTTACACACCCAGACTCTGTTTGGGGCATAAATGGATTCTAGGGGAGACTGACACAGTGGACCTGTGAGTATTTTTAATTGCTTCCACTCACAAAACCTTCTTGAGAAAGTAAGGTGGAAATCTGATTTGAAAGGGTACTTCTGATTTTTGACTGTTACTAATTTTATATACTGTTCTTAAAAAGCACACTAGTACGAACAGTGTGAGATAAATTATAACCTAGTTGCTATTATCTGTTTCACATATCATTTAATACTTATAGTCCAAAAAGCAAATTACATTACACTGAAACAGGAACAGTTACTGTAAGAGGAATAAGACTAATTATTTATCAAGTATGAAAGTATCAAAATGAGTGGATTTTAAGCTTTAAGTATGAAGGATCAGAAAGTGCTACCTTTTCCCCAACCCCAAAATGACAAATATTAACATTAATCTATTTTCTTTATGACCTCAGAAACATAACTGTTTCAAGTACAGCATTTAGGAGGTAAGCCCATTAGTATATATATAAAGGTAAACCTTAGCTTTCCACTATTTCTAACCAAGATGGAAATTAATTTAAAAAAAAATGCATTTTCTGGAAGAAGGATTTGGCACAGTATGAGCCTATATTTCCCCTGAGTTCCCAACATCAAAAATACAATATTTATCTGTGTGGTTTCAAGGATGAGCTCTGTTCAGCTTCAGGGTAACCTCTACTTTACACTGAAGGAGATAAAGATTTATCCCATTTCTGCTCTTTCATGCTCTCCACTAGCAGAACTGGACAGAGTCGATTATCCCTCAGTATCATTTGCTTCTTTGAAATTGAAGAGCACAATATAAAGGAGACAACTGTGATGTATTAATCAAAAGAAGGGGTAAAATTGGTATTTAGGGAGAAGAAAACAGCTACAAATAAAACCAACAGAATCATAATGAGCTAGCCATTAAAAAAAAAAAAAAAAGTCAACAGGCAGACATTACCATAATATAAATATATATTTTTGTAGTGGAATAGTTATACACACATTCTGACAATCCAGCTGTACAGTTGGCAAGAATATATTTTTTCCCCTTTGCCAGTATATATTCTGGATTGGCAATGTTAAATAATATCAGCAAGTAATAGCTGCAGAAAACTTGTCAGCCTTCAGCTTCGGAACGTAACAAGTATAATCTAGGGAAGTATATTTTAAAATATAAGAACAGAGGACAAACCCACCTGGACATAAGTTAACATGCTTGTTTTTCTCATTCCCTGCTAGAGTTTTATTATTTATCAAAGTATCCATTTATTCATCTTTTATTTAGATTGAATATTTTTCCTCAAAAAAACTAATGTAAAAGGTATCAATACATCAGTTTTCAAAAATTCAAGATCATCCCATTTTCTTGTATGAAATTAAAATATATCCATTTGGAAATGGCAGAAAGACACTCCATGGAATTTCCAGTTTCCATGCCTCATATTACATGACCATATCTTTTCAGCTACTTTCAGGTCTGCTGATGCATAAAAGGCAGAAGAAGGGCATAGGCTCTGTACACATACTCTTACAAGATTGACCAGACAGACACAATGGACCAGAAAGATGTTTTCTTCCTTAACAGAGGAGTTTTATGCTTGATATAGAATGGTATCTGATATATTTCATTAATATACTGTTTACAGCTTATTAAAAAAATAAGAAGATTTAAATGCTTAATTTGTAGCTCGGATTTCTTCCTACTGATATTCATGGGCACCATGAACTCCAGCTGAGATAGTATTGGGTTCATTAGTATGCTGAAACAACTTTCAAACCACGTACTTTATAAAAGACCATTGTATGCAGACTGGTTATTTAGAGTTGATGGGCTTCTGAAAAACAACTGTACAATAAAATGGGTGAAGCTTTCCCAGACATTATCTCTCTAGTGATTAAAAGAAAAAAATGTTTTCCTGGTTTTATATCTGGAGATTATCAGTTTTTCCTGCACGAAAACATTACAGAAACCTGTTTACCTATGGCCCCTAGGGAAAACAAGCTAGCCGCAAATGGTGATTTTAAAAGATTACATAACAGTACTCACTATAGGGTATTTAATAGCTGTAAAACCTACAGTGAAATCTTACCTTCAGACTACCTTTATTTAAAGACATAGATCTTTACGCCTTTAGACACCACTGCAGTATTCAGCAATATAAAACATAACTTCTACAAGCACTGGGTAGCTTTGTTCTCTTTCTCTAAGACTTTGTGTCTTGCTGAATTAACCATCACCAAAGGCAATTAAAAAAAAAACAACTTAAAAAACAACAAACAAAAACCACACCAATAACAACAACAACAAAAAAAAAAAAGTTGCTTTGCCTCTTCAATGTTATATTAATTCCTTGTAAACACGTACTCAGGATCTGTGCACAGAAATCTTACCAAGAGATTTCTGCATAAAAATCAATTAGGGTTCCACTGTTCGCAATTTATAGAAAAACAGGCTCTGAGAGCATTTGCCTATCAGGTCCTGAAAGAGGCTTGTTAGCATCATTCTAAATTTTATTCTTACAAATACTTCTTTTTGACCCTTTATTTAAACAAGAAGTTAGAAGCAAGTTAGAGAAGTAGAAACACTGTTTCCTACTTAAGCAAAGATCACCTATATTAATATCTGAAACCTTAAAAGGTTCCAGAGACCAACTCTTAAAGACAGGTTTTTGTTTTAATATCCCCAAATATGGGCTCATTTAAAGGCCAATTATGTTATCACCCTTCCCTCTTTAAACCTTTGTGATGACCTTTCCCTATTGTCAATCACTTCTATACAAAATGTAGACTCTTGAATTCAGCAGTGATGGGTTAAAACCAAGAACATACTGTCTTGAACCACAACTACTGTTCTGTGATGTAAATACTAAGGGCTGCAACTTAAGTAAATTTCAAGGATCAGGAAAAAAAAGCAACTTCATGAAAAAAACCAACCAAACAAAAAAAATTTATATGTAAAGAAAAATTCATAAACTGTTACAGGATATGAAGAACCACTTAAGAAACGCAACCCATTTGCACTTGAAGAAACTATTCTAGTGTTTGTTTTTTATAAACCCCATAATAAAATCTAACCTGTGTAAATAGATTTATGTTTTCACTATTTTGTTTATATGATACTACATTATGATGGTGTATGTAATAATGCATACAATATATAAGCTACATGGAATGTGTATTGTAGTGTTTATTCTATCGTGAATTTTGCAAACTAAGGTAAAACTTACAATTAGTAATTGGCATGAACTCTCTTCTTTCCAGACATTTTCTTCACTCCTACTTTCCACTTTTTTTTCCTTTTCTGCTCATCTCAGTCTGAGGATGTCACGTTCTTAGATGGACTAGGACAAGTGACAAGACCCACTCTTTTCTTTTTCTCTTAAACCGAGAAATACATGCAAAAGGTGCCTTTCTTTGGGACAAACCCCAAAATGTGACATTTTACATACCTGTTTATTACTAGCGATTCCAAAGAAATTCACCGTATATCATTTTCAGAATATACATGTTTGAACTGTCCTGCCTTAAACAATGTTTTTTTTAAATGCAATTTTAGTTAGAGAAAAATAAACTTTTTATAAGTAACTTCATTTTACTTTAAGCTGTTGTAAGGTTTGCTTACTGTATAAATCCACAAGTAAATGACATTTGCAAAAATATATACTTCAGCTCTTATTTATACTGTACCTAACTGCAGAGCCATGAATAATATTAAACACTGAAGGTAAGAGTCAGCGTTTGGTAACAAATTTCAAATCTATTTTAGACTTTAATTGCATTGCCTTCTAATGTCAAGTTGAATCCTAACCTAGCTGGACATTTGCTTGCAAGGAAGTTTCCCATTTTTAATTAATTTGTTAATTTGCAAATAACCTAAAGACATAATCTTTATAATTAAGTCTTCTGGCTGATCATTGCTATTTAAGGAGAAGAGATTCATACTCACATTAGAAGCCTGTCTGCCAAAACATATGGGGCTTAGGAATACAAGTCTCTGCCTAGAGCATGTCCATGTCAGCAGCAACTCCCATGTCAAGCACAGAAGCCTCTCAGCAATCCTTTTGTTACCAAACATGCCAAACCGGATCATAAGCCATGTGTAGATTTCTGGGACTGTTTAATACCTATACTGTGAACTGCAAAAGTTACTTGTATTTTATTATTTGCAAGGAAGCTGTAGAACATGGCAGTTTTGCTTCTCCTTCCCTCATATTTATTTTTTTTAATGATAAGCAGTTCGATTAAAAGTCGTTGCCTTTGGCATTAAAAACACTGTGCTGCAAATGTTTCCACTATCTCACCAGCTTTTAGTTTCAACAGTATTTTCTCATAAGATGGAATCAGAGAATCATAGAATAGTTAGGGTTGGAAAGGACTTTAAGATCATCTAGAACTAATCCCATGGGCAGGGACACCTCATCAACCTTGCCTTAAACACTGCAGGGATGGAGCATTCACAACCTCCTTGGCCAACCCATTCCAGTGCCTCACCACCCTAACAGGAAAGAACTTCTTCCTTATATCCAATCTAAACTTCTCCTGTTTAAGTTTTAACCCATTACCCCTTGTCCTATCACTACAGTCCCTAATGAAGAGTCCATCCCCAGCATCTCTATAGGCCCCCTTCAGATACTGGAAGGCTGCTATGAGGTTTCCATGCAGCCTTCTCTTCTCCAGGCTGAACAGACCCAACTTTCTCTCCTGTCTTCATATGGGAGGTGTTCCAGTTCCCTGATCATCCTCGTGGGCCTCCTCTGGACTTGTTCCAACAGTTCCATGTCCTTTTTATGTTCAGGACACCAGAACTGTACACAATACTCCAGGTGAGGTCTCACTAGAGCAGAGTAGAGGAGCAGGATCACCTCCTTCAACCTGCTGGTCACGCTCCTTTTGATGCAGCCCAGGATACCTAGATAATAACTAGCAGCTCCTATCTGGCATTTCCTTTAATGATACAAAACCTCATTTCTTCTTTATTATCAAGAGGCCTTTCCGGAAACTTTTACCAATGTCATTTTTTCCATTACACATGTATTATTTCTTCCTTCGTTTCTGCTTCAGATGGACAACTCCTGATTCTGACAAAAGTTACGCCTAATATAGGCTCCAGTTAAACAGGAAATTTTCTAATGGCTATAATATCCTATTCTACGATAAGTGAAAGCATTTAATTGTATGATTACTGACCTCTTTCATTATTATGAGAAGAAAGCCCTTATACCTTACGCTTCTCAGCACATCATAGGAGGTATGCTGCCTGGACTTACAATCATTCTCTTCAGTTAGTATGTATCATTTCATTAACATATTTGTGCTGATAGCAAAACTGGCTGATAAGTTAAAAGAACATGCTGCCATCCAGAGGGACCTGAACAAGGGGAAGAGATTGGTTGAGAAGGACCACGTGAAGTTCAACAAAGGGAAGTGTGGAGTCCAGTACCTGGGAAGGAACCACCCCATACACCAGCATATACTAGGGGATGCCCAGATGGAAAACAACTTGGCAGAGAAAGAATAGGGGTCCTGTTGGACACCCGAGTTTAACATGAATCAGTAATATGGCCTGATGGCAAAAGCTGATGGTGTTGTGAGCTGCATGAGTAAGAGTCTTGCCAGCAGGTGTTGAGGGAGGTTGTCTTTCCCCTTTATTCAGCATTGGTGAAGCCACACCTGGAGTGCTGGGTCCAATTCTGTGCTCTTCAGTATACAAGGGACATGGACATACTGGAGAGAGTCCAGCAAAGGGACATAAAGGTGATGGACTGGAGCATCTCACGTATGAGGAAAGGCTGGAAGAACTGGGACAGTTCAGCCTGGAGAACGCAAGGCTCAGGAGGGATCTTACCAACATGTGTAAACACCTGAAGGGATGGCAGAAAGAGTACAGAGCCAGGCTATTTTCAGTGGTGCCCAGAGCCAGGATAAGAAGCAATTGGCACGAATTGAAACGCAGCAGTTTCTTTCTGAACATCATCAAACACTTTGTTATTGTGAGGGTAACTGAGCACTGGCACAGGTTGCCCAGGCAGGTTGTGGAGTTTCTCTTCTAGAAGACTGTCTGGACTGTCCTTTAAGGCATCTGAACATGATCCTGGGCAACCCGGACTATGCGTCCCTGCTTGAGAAGGAAGGAGTTGGACCAAGCGAACTCCAGAGGTCTCTTTGAACCTTAACCATTCTGTGATTCTGCAGCTTCATCTGAAGATGCTAGATTAATGTATTACTCTGCCTAGCTTCTGAAGGAAAATACACTAACCCAAAAGGAATTTGTACTCTTATTATCAACTTATTAAAAAACCTCACCAGTCAATAAATTAACCTATCAGCATTATCATATTTGTTTCTGCTCCAAATAGCTATAAATTTTAACTAGATACTACCCTGAACTTTCCTTCCTATTATAATGTAAAAATACAAACAGTATTAACACTCATTAGGCTGTCCATAACCTTCAGTTGCATATGGTGATAAAAAATAGATTATTATATATTTACTTGGTCATATTTCTGATTGCTGCACTTGTTCTTTTAATAGTTTTGACTAGAACCAAGTTATGAAGTAGGTAACCAAAAATATTTATCCACTACAAATTTAAAATTTTAGTCTTTAAAGTGTTTTTCACTCAACCCTTATTTTTACCTCTTAACAACACTGCTATATGCTTATTTGACCCCAGGCACACTGGCTTCCAGCTATATGTATGAACTAAGCCTATTCTGTCCTTTAGTTTTGCCTAGACCCTGTGTTCAAATGCAAAAGATATGTAGTGAATACTCCAGCACTGTTCTAACGATCCTTTCAAAAGGCAAGACATTCTCACAGCTCATTCATCTTCTTAGGAACAAACCTCAGAGCACCACAGCACAAAGCAGCAGGGCTTTGCTCCCCTGGGAACACCCATATCCTGATTTGGGAACAACTGCACACAGAAGGCTTTGCTGTGGGAATACTTATACTCAGGTTAGCCTAACTGGAAAACTCTGATCCCAGTACTAATTAGCACAGATGAGTCTGCAATGAAGATATTCCCTGTATAAATGCATCAATGCTTCCCATGTGCTTTTTATATTTCCTCTCTGAGACTAATGGATATTGGATGGCCAATGGTCACAAAACTAATTCTGACTGCTGAGAATGAAACATTAGAGAACATAAATGGATGGAATATGAGCAGAATTATATTAGGGAACAGAGTTTGAATGGAAAAAAATAATGGTTAAAATATTATCTTTTCACCTCTGGCTACAAAGGAGGACAGAATGAGCAAAGGACTATGAAAATTCACTACAAAGAACAGAGGGGACAAGAGGCACCTGTCCGGTGCACTGAAAGGGTCAACACAGGCAGTACTTAAAAACAGCTTTTCTGTCCTAGAAATATTCTAGTGAAGATGCTATTAGAAAATGTCTGTTACCTATGTAGCCTTTTAGGGTTGAAACCCTCTTCTTTGAACTGTATTTGATGATTTAAGCTGCAAACCAAAAGCACTGAAGTTACCAATTCAGTCTTGTTCCAGAGTCTGTTTCTTCCCTTTCGAAAAAAGTTAAAAAGAAATCTGGCTTAGTAGTAATATCCATGCGAGACATTTCGGACACTGCTGTTCTTTCAGAGGCACCCTACTTTGTTCTATAGTTTTGCTCTCTATCCATCACATTAATTGGAGAAATATGACTCCTGGCATTTACCTACAGAACATCATGTCACACTGTTGTGGGTTGACCCAGGCTGTATACCAGGTGCCCTCCAAAGCCACTCCATTGCTCACCCTCCTTGGCTGGACAGAAGAAAATGTATCAAAAATCTTATGGGTCAAGATAAGGACAGGGAGACATCACTGAGCAATTACTATCACAGGCAAAACAGATTCAACGTGGGGAAATTACTAATCAAATCAGAGTAAGATGATGAGAAATAAACCCAAATCTTAAAAACACCTTCCCCGACCCTCCCTTCTTCCTGGGCTTAAATTTCTGCCGATTTTCTCTACCTTCCCCTCAGTGGCACAGGGGACAGGGTATGGGTAAAAATAGTTGTTATAGAAAATTAACTTTCTTGTGCTGGCCAAGCATATATAATTTCCATTAGATGAACAAAAATCTGGCACTGTCCAACACCAATTATTTTGTTGGTAGCTTTCATTTACCTTTCCCTTATCTTAGCATTTCTTCTTGCGATAAAACCATGAAATTCTCCACCTTTCAGAACAAACTCCAGCATGATGCTGTGTTTTCCATTCACATCTCATAGGTCTCTTTTAATTTTTTTTTTCAAGCATGTCATATTAAATTTTCAATGCTGCTTGTTTTCTGCTTGCTTACTCATCTACCATATGCTATCCCTGCTGACTTTGCAGCTTTAGAGGTACTATGGCAGTACACTTTGCAATTACAGAATAAGGTTTGTGATGTCTTTTCTGAAGCCCTGTTTTTATGAACCTCATGTCACCATTCCAGCTCTCCTATGTCTCATATTTCTGTTTTCCTTACTACTGTATCTTTTTCTTCACCGTTTCCTTAGATAAGTTTGATTCAATACAACAATCTAGCAGTTATGTGCCAGCATCTTCCTAGTTTTACATTAATCATTTAAATGAAGTCACATAAGAAAGGATTATATTTTGAAAAGATAGGAGTAGAAAACAGTGGTTCAATCTTGTTAAAAAGAAAAAATATTCTGCATTAAAGTAATGGCTTTAATTCCTCTCATTAGTTTGCAATGGCTTTCTTCAAATAAGTACTATTTGTTTTTTACTTTCTATTTCCTTTCTTCCATTTTGGAAGATGGAATTTCATGCTTGACTACTAAAATGCACCTATATGAAAGAAACACTAATTCTCTTCAGACTGGCATCCTCTGGAAAATTGGATGCTATTTTTAGGTGATGCTACTGACATGAACACCAGCTGTTGAATCCTGATAACAATTACTCTCAATACTACATACCATTCTTATGAGAAGCTGAGAAAAGTGTAATAATTCATTAATGAAAGTCTTGCTTGAGATAGCAAGATAAATACCAGTAGGTATATCTAATATATATCTAATTTTATGCTAGTCAGAATTGTCTACAAAGTACAAATATATATATATATAGGGCTACTAGGACTTCTATCAGATAGAAATAAAGAATTTATTCTCATTTGTCTTATACAGAGACTACATTAAAGTTTTTACTTTGAATGTGACAAAATTACAACAGTTGCACAATGTCCTATCAGTCAATAAAATGTTAGTTTACCCAGTGAGGGTGTTATGAGAAAGAAGACAAATTGCAAATAAGACTCCATAGCAACCTGAAAACCCTATTTATATTTCACAAACCAGGACCCAACTAGAAAAGCACATAAAAGACTTTATTTGGTCAATGTGAAAATGGTTTGCAGGATAACTCAGTAGATGGCATTATCCTCACAGCAATTAAATTCAAACACCATCAAGGTGTTCAGAAACTGAAAATTTTTGGAGGTGTGATCCTTCAGATTATGTAGGCAACCAAAACCTGCTCCAAGATAAATCTTGTTGACATTAGTTGTCTCACTGATGTAAATGGGACAATTTAATGCAGTTTTTAGGGTACATTATCAGATTAAGCAGAAGGGCTACATTTCCAATCACCTGTCACCACTGCAGACCTACCATTTTATCCAAGAGAAATATTTTAACCATGAAGTGAAAAATGTATCGAACGAGGAATACTTGCATTTTGCACACACTGAAGTCCTACACAGTAATGCTTTTATAATTTATATGTGTGCTATATTTATTACATTCACAGTTCCATCCATAAGCAAGAAGAATATTACGGGGTAATACCAAAGCAGTATGGTCAGATGGATGCATCATTCTGACGAAAACTGAAAAATTCCTCACACACATATCAACAACCAAAGTTTATAGTCTGCTAAAATTGTTCATACTGTCAAAAAGTCATCTCAAGGGTTGATGCCTGCAAGATTTGTTTCATGCAATCTATATAGACATCTACAGAAATTTTGAAAAATATATATCTTGACATACTATGGAGCGAGATGCTGCAATGAGATAAACTTCAATGCAAGTGGTAGAAATTTAAACAAAGACACCATGAAAATATTAATCCAAAACACAGATCTAGGCTTAGACTCCTTCTTTTATAATTTACCATTTCAAGTTAATTATTGTATCTTCAAGTACATTTTTTACCGCTATTATGATATCAATACTGAAAGGAAAAAACAACCCAACAAAACAGTTGTTTATTTCAAAGACATGAACAACTGTTTTAAAATTGGTCTCACAAGTCCCACTCACCTGGAATAACATTGCCTTCAGTTAGTGCATATAAAAAGGTGAGTCATTTTAAGAGTTATTATAAGAACTCCAGTAGCTAATAGAGAATAATTCTCCATTTTGAAGGACAGATTTTACTTCCATATCACGCAAGTGCAGAAATAGATTGTTATTTGACAAACACAGTTAAACTTGTTAGGAAAGAGAATGTATCCTGAACATAGGAAAAGCACTGCCAAGGTTTCACACCATAATACTGAGTCTTTGGAAAGATTATGTGGTCATTCTGAGTCTAGAGAGACAGGGAGTTGCATGTTGCCACTGAAGAATGTAACCACTGTACCAAAAAAAACATGTAGTTCTAATTTAATGGAGATGTGAATTGAATAAAAGCCTTCATAGCACATTTCACCTTTTTAAAGAATGTCCTACATGCCTCTACCTCCTGAATATTATTAAGTTGTATGTGTGACAGAACCTGATCTTGACAGACCTTGACAAAATTAGCAGAGGCTACCACCACTATTACTAACAGTAACAGAAAACTCCTTTGGCAAAGTTCTGCATTAATGAAGCTAATGTCACTTTATCCATCTGGATCAGGATTTCACTGTCAGAATAAAAGCCAAAACTAAAAGGTCTTACTCCAAGTACAGCAAGTACAGTAAGTATCCTTGTTGTGTACTTGGTATCGGAGCATCAGTGAAGCCATTCGTCAAATATTCAACAATTTCTCCCAAATATTTTAGGGATTCAGGGATTTTGTTGTTGTTTGGGTTTTTTTTGGTGGGTTTTTTTTTCTTGTTTTGGGTTTGTGTTTCTCTTGGGGGGGGGGGTGGGGGGGGGTGTTTGTTTTTGTTTTGTTTTGTTTTTTTAAATGAGACCTGACAACTCCAGACTGAAAAGGAAAAAAAAAATGCACAGATTTTTGCATCAATAATTTTTCCCTTCCTTCAACTATTACTGTGTGCATCCAGCTGGGAGGTATAAGGTGTACAAGTGAGGCATGAAAAACAAGCACCTTGAGAAGTATTATTTACTGCAGAACTCCAATATACGTTTTCAGGAAAGAATTGAAGAAGTAGAAGTGTGGACACTGTCTTAACTGCCTTGTTTATCAAAGGGCAGACATTGTTCAGAAGCTGTACAAATTAATAGAAAGGGAAAACACAACTATCCCTAAGGCAGCAGTACCCAAGGACCCTGACTTTTCACTCATCCATACAGCAGGGCTGGATTCCTGGGATGGAACTCTCAAACACAAAAGGGAATTTAGAAAATTCAGGCCTGGAATAAGAAATACTGGCCAATGCTTCTCAGAGTACAACATGTTTTCTTCCACCTGACCTCAATTCTGCTGGCTATGAGATTTGCAAGGGGTAAGCATTTTAAATCTGCAGTTTGTCCTTCTGATGATTATTTCTCTTAGGAAAAATGTGACCACTGCTGGGGTAAGCATTAAGCTAATGTTAATAGTTTAATTTCAGTATTGTTCAGGTTCCACAGACAGTTAGAGATCTGAGTGTTATCACCAATTGAGCAATTCTATTAACCTTTATAACCAGACCTTTGCGTAAAAAAAAAGAAGAGGAAACAATAAATGAAATCTGTAGAAAAGCAGCACTGAAGGCACATTCAGAAAAAAAAAAGAATTCTCAGAGCTTAACTCAAGTAAATTTCACCAAGAAAAGTGCAGTTTAGCATCATATCCACTTTGTTTCACTTTCCTGGTTTTGTGGATTTTGTTTTGCTTCCCCTCCTCACCTCCTCAACAGCTACGCTTAAAAAGGAACGGATTCTGTTTAACTAGAGATTTAAAAATACAGAGAAACATGGATGTTTTACTAAAATACATTTTATGTCTTTTTCTGCAGAGATTATTTTTTTTACAAGATGCTTTGTTTCACTAGTATTCGAGAAATCTCACAGCTAAAAATTTCAAAGCCTCCTGTCTCACTGTCAAGGATAAGGGAAACTAAATGACAATAGCCAAAAAAATTAATCTGTAAACTCCTGACTAC
Source organism: Lathamus discolor (assembly GCF_037157495.1). Classification (NCBI taxonomy): domain Eukaryota; kingdom Metazoa; phylum Chordata; class Aves; order Psittaciformes; family Psittacidae; genus Lathamus; species Lathamus discolor. Next base: position 81,383,268 of record NC_088885.1, read on the forward strand.
TTTAGAGTAATTAATGCGCAAATTGCAGGATATATTTTCCACACCTGAATAAGAAAAATCAAAATGTGTTGTAGAGAGGAGGAGAAAGCAATGATTCTTTATCAATTAATGTGTGGAAAATCTAAGCACTTTACACTCTGCTGTCATGTTACTTCTGATGAGAAATATATCAGCCCTATTTCTTATGCACATTGCAAAAGGCAACTTCAGTCTAATGTGTACTTACATAGAGATATTTGTTCTTTACTCTTTTATATGGTGTACTACTGGTTTCAGTTAAGCCCAGCAGGCAGCTGAGTCCAACCTTAGCAGTCACTCACTCCCCTCCACAAGTAGGATTGAACAAAGAATGGGAAGGGTAACAAAGAAAAACCTCCTAAATTGGGATAAAAGCAGTTTTATAGGAAAAGCAAAGCAGCACGCACAGTCAAAGAAAAATAAGGAATTAATTCACTACCTATTGGCAGGCAGGTGTTTACCCACTGCCAGGAAGGATAGCAGGACACCATCATGTGTAACTGTCGCTTGGAAGACAAGTGCTTAACTCTGAACATATTGCCTCATCATCTCCACCAGCTTTTATTGCTGAGCATGACATCATATAGTGTGGGTTACCCCTCTGGTTGGCTGGGGTCAGCTGTCCCAGCTGTGTCCCCTCCCGTTTTCTTGTGCACCCCTAGCCTACTTGCTGGTGGAGTGGTGTGAGCAACAGAAAAGGCCTTGAGTTTGTGTGCACTATTCATGGTGTTTACATCCCTGTATTAACAATGCTGTTTTGGTCACCTATCCAAAACATGGCACCAATGCAGCTGCTACGAAGAAAATTAACTCTCTACCAGCTGAAGCCAGTACAAGCACCCTTCCTATTGCAGGGAATTTTAAAATTTCCACCAAAGTAGTTTCAGAGCAGTTAGTAGTTAATAAAACTCTTTGTATTGACAGAGGAACCATCTGAAATGTTAAAGGATAGATTCTGGCATTTTAATTGATAAGTAATTTACTTTCACTGTAGTCATTAGGAACCATCATACTTCAGGGCACTGTCAGGCTGTTGCAGCCCTACTGCTGCAGGGTTGCCTTTGGTCAGCTCAGGGATGGAGGTTGAAGGCAGATGAGCTCAGTCCCTCAGCCCGACTTCCTACAAAGTTACACTGCTGTCTCCCTGGCTGTAGACAATTGTTTGGCTTTTAATTCTCTGCTGACCATAGTAATATGACTGAAAAGGGAGGGGTGAATGTCTTGTCAGACCTGTAGGAAGAACAGATACTGTGCAATATAGTAAGGAAACACAGAAAGGGATTGTTTTCACGTGTTGTCCTGTCTGGCGACTTTCAGCTCTTTCTTTCTTTACACAACATTTTTGCTGCTCAAAAGCAAAAGAATAAGAAAACTCTGGCTACACACTTAACTACACACTTAAGAGAACAAGAGCACACTTTGAGGATTACTTCATTTAGAGAAATAGAATCATTATTTTCTTGTATTTGATGCAATACAGATGGGAGGCAGCTATTTGCTTACAAGGTGAGGTGCAGATAATGTATATTTGATCAACAGTGGTAACAAGTTCTTTGTAGAATAAATTATGTATGACCTGAGAAATAAAAATGCAGCATGAAGGATGGGGTTACAGCAGGTGCTTTGAAAGTACAGGCGTGAAGAAACAGGGCTGTAAACAACCCACCAATGACTAATTACCAGTGATTAAAGGCATACATCCTCAAAGGCTGAAGTATGCTTAGGGTGTAAAAAGGGAATAAAGTGACAATCAAAGGACAACTGGTATTCATTCATTCAAGATTACCAGAAACAGAACTGAATCAGCTCAACTGAACTGAACTGAATCAAGCTCTTGTTACCTGAACTGAGACAGAAGACACATGAGCTTAGTACAGCATCTGTGGGCGTTCCCAACCCCTCACAGCTCAGGCAGCACAGGTACCCACTGCTGAGAAGGGATCGCTGCTCATCCATGCTGAGCTACTGCTATATATATCCACACAATTGCTTACCCAGAGCAGGAAAAGCAATGACAGCAATCAAGAAAACATAGGACTGAACATTAATATGTAGTTGTAATTTATGTGTATATATATGCATACTTGAATTAGCAATATGGGAATTAACCAGTAAATCTTAGTTAAACAAACTGCATGGAGTGGAAATTCTCTGTCCTCCACATATCCCTTTTGGGCTGAGCACTGCATTGTAACCTTATGTGAATCTAAAAGGCAAAGTGCTAATGCTTTTCTCTTGTACTTCAAAAATATTTTCCTAAGCCAATGTACTCATTAGCTAGTAATCCCTTAAAAAAATATGGCTGCAGGACTGCTCAGCTCCCCCAAAGCCATTCAACCAAGCTTCAGCATCTAGATAAATGGCTTCACATGTACTTGTTCAGATTTCCTAATATAAAATACACTATGCAAGGAACTATTGGCTTGTTGTACTGAAAGGAGCAGTCTATTACTAAACACCCACTTCATCCTGAGAAACTTAGCACCAGGCCATTATTAACTGAAAGTGGAAAAGTAATTTCTTGAACACCATGGCCTATGCCAAGGGTTACTAACTAAACAGATAGAAGCCAACGTATAAACACCACCAGAGAAAACTCATTGCATTTACACTAAAGCCTGTGCATTTACTGAAGCTATGATTTTGTACAACAGCTGGCATTTCCCTTCCTACTACATACACATGGTAAATAATGGGTGGGGTGGAAGTACAGTTTGTCATATTGAGTTGCTCGATCAAAGCTTTAAATCTCACGATAGCTGATTTCCTGGATTTTCCACACTCCTTCACAATTAGTTTTGATCCTCTTCCCATGTGTCTTAAACTGCCAGTTTTCAGAAAGCGTTGAACGAAGACACAGAAGAAATACTTTAAACATTGTTAAAGCTCATATCCCAGAAGTATCAGACCCTCTCAACACTGTTAGCACTTATTTCCAAATTTCTGATTATGTTTTCAAAAGACAGCAATAGCAGTTTAAGATAGAAAAATAATTAGTAAAAAGTATAGAAACACAGCCTCTTTGATGAGATTTTCTCCAACCTGTATTTCATCTATTCTTGCTTGTTTTCTCCTACAAAACATAACTTCAGTTACTGACCAGTGGGTTACTTACCTCCCTCTCTCCTTTCTAAATTGCCTCCTATCCAAATGAATGAATTGGTACAGACCCCAATATTATGGTCAAATGCTAGTGATAGGCACACTAAAGTAGGGAAAACCTGATGAAACAAGGATTAACACACTTAAAGGTAGCACTAAGGCTCAAAGAATTTGACAAATTCACTGTATGCCTTTTTTGGTCTCATCTACTCATAAATCAAAATAATAAGCTAATAAAACAAATTTTAAGAGTAGCAAAATAGCTGAAGAACAGTTATGAATCTAGTATAACACCAATGGGCATTTTGGCTGTTCTAATTTCTCTCATTTGAAGTGTTTTATTATGAAAGGAGGAAATGCAACTTTTGATACCACAGGTTGTAGCCAGGATATCCATCATGAATTATTCCCAGTCTCATCCTATTCCAATCTATACAAAGAAAAATTGAGCTAGAAATCAAAAGTTTATCCATAACCATACCAATGAAATAGAGATCATCTTAACAGATTCCAATCCAATTGTACTCTGTGATTTTGAAGTGGAAAATCTATGAGCACTCACATGATTAGTCAGCACAGTTCCACTGACTAGTAAATTCCAAAGCTAGGATAACTTGCAACCTTTTGACACACTATCTGATTCGGAGGGCTTTCACATGAATGAACTCCATTATAAAAGACTGAAGGACATTACATTTTTAAGTGTCTTTAATCATGAATTTATGTAAAGGAGTTAAATCTCCAAGATATTTTCCTTTGGTGTTTTGGTGAACAGTCTAGAAATACTTATGTGATATTTGGGAATTTACCTGTTAAATTCTCATTCAGGAAGACTACAACACTCAAGTTGAAAACTATCACAGCAGTGTTTTCCAAGCTGTCGTGGTTTAAACCCAACCACAAACCTCATTCACTCACTCCCTCCTCCTTTTTGCCCTTCCCCTGCTCCTGGAGGGACGGAGAGGAGAACTGAAAAGAATGCAACTCCCACGGGTTGAGATAAGAACAGTTTAGTAACTAAGGTATAACACAAATCACTACTGCTACCACCAATAATAATAATGATAAAGGAAATAACCAGAGGAAAGAATACAACACCTCAACACCAGCTGACCAATAACTCGCCCCACTCCCCCCAGCCGAGCACTGACCGATACCTCGTCCAACCCTGCAGTGAACTAGTCTTTCCAGGGTAACTCTCAGTTACCTCCTGGGCATGACGTGCTGTGGTATGGAATACCTCTTTGGTCAGTTTGGGTCAGGTGTCCTGTCTCTGCTTCCTCCCAGCCTCCCCTCCTCCCTGGCAGAGCATGAGGCTCAGAAAGTCCTTGGCCAGACCAAGCATTTGAGCAGCAACTAAAAACATCAGTGTTATCAGCACTGTTCCCAAGCCAAAAAATGAAAACATAGCACTGCACTAGCTACTAAGAAGGAGAAAAATGACTGCTACTGCTGAACCCAGGACACAAGCTTTAGGTTAGCTTTTACTAGCAATTTCTAATAAGGATACTTTAACTAATACCCCACAAATCAAACTGCAGAGTTAAAAAGATTACATTGAAACAGTAGGGTGTACAGCTCAGTGATCATGCACTATGGATGTCTCTCCCATAACCTGGTGATTCCAACTCCATATACTTCAGGACTTAATTCAGAATTATCTCATGGGTTTTGAGAAAAAAAAACAACAGAACATAGATTTTTAAAAGCAAAGTGTAACATTTTCACCTATAAATGCAGGAATATCAAATAAAAGTTGATGAAGCCCAATTTTATCAATTACTACACATGTAATTTCTGGATGATAAAAAAACCTAGATTTGTTTCAGAAACAAGCTGTAAGGATAATTAATTACTTGAAATAGCTAGCCTTTGATAAAACAAATAAAAATCTATTTAATTGGGTGAAGACTTCATCCCAGATCAAATTTACACAAGACTACTTTAATAGAGGAACACATAATGTGGCAGATGGAAATATAATGAGATCCAGCTGTAGGAAGCTGGGGAGACACCATTACAGAACCTTTTCTTTTTGCCTTTATAGGTTGTAATTCATCCTTGGAGCTATTTATCCAGTGTTTTGTGAATTCCCACTGCAAGCCTAAGAAAAGTCAGAATATGGTTCAGAAACACATCCTCTATCTTCACGTTGTCACAGACCAGACAATCTAGACTCCCTATGCTCTGCCACTTAGCAAATTACTCAGTCCATTTCTCTGCAAAATCTAAAGACTAAGTCATTTGAACTGGACAAGCAATTTTTTGTGGATGTCTTTATTTGTGAGTTTCCTAGTGCTTTTTGTCTCCAATAAATGGTGTAAGATCATATTGTTCCTAAACACATTTAGGTGTTTGCTGAATCTCATGTGCAAGTCCTTTTAAAATACAGTACTAACCTCTGAAGTCCTAATCTGGGTAGGTAATATTCCCACTTAAACTTCATCTTTCTTTGCAAAAAGGACAATGAAACATGAGACATTTTTTAAGGTGATTCAATTAAAGACACTGGCTTTTAAAATGCTTCTAGAAAGTTTAAGGTTTTTTTCCCATCTGAGAGATTAAAAAAGTTTATTAACATTTATCAAAAACATATTGCACTCCCTCCCTCTTCCTCTAAAATAAGAAAAGGTGTTCAAAGCAGTGAAATTCCTGTACTGTTGTGTCAGTTTTTTGGAGCACTCAAAATTGAAAACATTAATAAAATCAACAGAACCTCTGAATGTAGTTCATTTATTCAACGACTTACATACTATGCTGCTAAAAATTCTGAATTATATTTGAATTTAAAATGCAGGCCTTAAGGGGTTTTGTTTATACTAAATTCAGGGGTTTATGGAGAAGTTCAACAAGTCAATATGATTTTTGTAAGAACCAGACCTAATTTCACAAATCCAATTATTTTTGTCTCACTTTGAAAATCATAATCTCTTTAAAAACAGTCACCACATATTCTCTTCACTTGGTCAGCCACAGAACAGGAAATATGTTTTTGCATCTACATAGACATTGTTTTCAGACTACAGAAAAGGAGTTATTCCCATGGATGACAGAATTCCCAGAGCAGGAGATATTTTCTTGTAAACAAATCTCTCTACTAATGACACTGGTTGGTTACAAAAGGCACTTAATGATGTTTGATGTCCTCTACCTTTGTCACCCATATTTCCTATGGCTTTGTTATACAGAACTACAGCCCTTAGCATCATGCAGTTTTAAAAAAACCCAAACAAACAAAATAAAACCAAAAATACCTCCCCTCTGATAGTCATACTCCTACCTGAAGCTGGAATAAAATATTATTAAATTAGTTAATTGAATCATTTAACTTATGACCCCATATTATAAAAAATTTCTCTACCCTGTGTCCTTAAACCTGTTTGCCCATTCCTACCATAGAAAGTGGTATTGCTACGGAAACTGCTTAAATCCCTGGAAAGAGAGGATACACAGCCTCCCAACATACTGTCACTTAATTTGGATTTCCTCTAAAGCATTGCCCTGTTCAGACTCCTCCCTGAAGGTCTTCAGTAATGAGCGCAAACCACTCACCTCCCAGCCATATCATATCAAAAGGAATAACACTGAAAAGAGCCTAGGAACTTAAATTTAAGGTTTTGTCCCAAGCTTTGTTACCATTAGGGTGCATTTTTGGAATAGCGGAAAAAAATCCATTTTCTCTACCTTATAGTGGACTGCAAAAGACTAATCCCAATAAAGAATTTCTAATTAGCCTGCAGCTTACTTTACTGTTTCATCTTCCAGAAACATGAGGAGCTGTGAGTGACATCTGTAACTGTCTAACACCTAATTAAGCAGGCATAACTCTGCTAGAACCTATGCGAGTTGCTAATTTATGATGAAATTAATAGAAGCAGCTCTAGAGAGCTGTGGCCAGGTATATCACAGGTTCATTGGACTAAACATCTACACTAAGTGTCTTTTTTACTGGAAGTAAACACATATTTGCAGGGTTTGTTGTTTTTATTTTTTCTTAAAAAAAGGAAAAAAATTGATAAAAAAAAAAAGAATGAGGTAAGCTGGAAAGTAGCCGTCATCTACTTAAAAAGTAAAGGCTAAATGTAAAGAAAAGCCCAACAACAACAACAGCAAAAAACAAAGAAGCACAAAAAAAAAAAACCAAGACAAATTATAGCACATTCCTTTTCTCACATTTATAGATTTTAATCTGTTCTTTGCTTATTTGGGGCTGGATGTTTTTTTTTTTTTCTATAAACCAATATGCAGTTTCTGCAAACAACATGAAAGTGCTCAGCAGCAGCAACAGGTTTTAATAAGCCTGGGTTCTTCATTGGAATAAAACACAAGTCTAAGCACTTTTTCTTCCCTAAACACAAAAACCCCTGTCTTAAATAACTAGTTAATTATCTACACAACTGTCCTGGGTTCAGCAGTAGCAGTCATTTTTCTCCTTCTTAGTAGCTAGTGCAGTGCTGTGTTTTCATTTTTTGGCCTGGGAAGAGAGCTGATAACGCTGATGTTTCCAGTTGCTGCTCAAATGTTTGGTCTGGCCAAGGACTTTCTGAGCCTCATGCTCTGCCAGGGAGGAGGGGAGGCTGGGAGGAAGCAGAGACAGGACACCTGACCCAAACTGACCAAAGAGGTATTCCATACCACAGCACATCATGCCCAGGAGGTAACCGAGAGTTACCCGGAAGGGCTGAGGACTGGAGGGTTGGACAAGGTATCGGTCGGTGCTCGTCTGGGGGGAGTGGGGTGAGTTATCTGTTGGCTGGTGCTGAGGTGTTGTATTCTCTTCCCTTGTTATTTCCTTTAGCATTATTATTGGCGGTAGCAGTAGTGATTTGTGTTATACCTTAGTTACTAAACTGTTCTTATCTCAACCCGTGGGAGTTGCATTCTTTTCGATTCTCCTCTCCGTCCCTCCAGGAGCAGGGGGAAGGCAAGAAGGGGGGGAGTGAGTGAACGAGGTTTGTGGTTGGGTTTAAGCCATGACAACAACATTATGCACCTTAGATTTTTCCAGATATCTTAACAAATTTCTAAGCTAACACACTTAAGAATGAAGTTAAATCAAGATGTTTTCAGAAGCAAAGGGGGTATCTTACGGAGTTTGGTATGTTCGTGAAAAGGCAAAAATTCTCTCTCAAGTCCACAGTTCATATATGGCTTTTCCTGTCCATCTGAAGCCCCTTCTACAAAGGTAAGCTTGGAAAAAAAACCAAATCCCAACAACCAAGCAGTAGACTAAGATAATTAATTTGTTACTTGTAAAATTTACAAAAACATGCAAGAATGCTTTCATAGTGAAAATCCCCTTTGTAACATCAACTACAGAGGTCTTGGCAGGCCTTCACAAGAGCATAGGGCAAAATAACTCATTTCCCAGGACATGAATGCAGTAGCTGAAGGAATATAAACACTGCAGGTATGCACTTACATGATTGGATCAATGAATGTGAACAAAGGGAAGCCCACAAGCTGGTTGAATTCCCCTTGCAAATCTGAAAAATATCACTGTTTAGCATAAACTCAGCTGAATGGTAGTAAAGACATGATGAACTTTTAGCTGAGCTTCTGTCCTTCCTGTACATACCAAATCTCCTTCCAGGTTATTAACATCTAGGAAGTAGTATTTTCAACACACTGAACTGTCATGGTCTCTTCTACAGAGAGTAAAGAAGAATGGTTTTGGCTGGCATACCAAAACTGTGCAGGGCAAGACTGCCAAGGCCTTCAACCATGTCATAGGAAAAATACTCTCTTATTCATCACAACAGCTGTAAGTAACTTCCAGAAACCTAGATTCAGTTTGTATGCACAACTTCAAATTTAAGCACCAATGTAAGAGATGTACAATTACTTGGAAACTTAGAGTAGATGAAATCTGTCTGTGGAGTTAAGGCACTGGAATTCAATTTGCAAGAATGTTCTAACCTGACAGCATGCTGACTGAGTGGTATTCAACAAATCATTATGATTTACATCAAATATAACATGAATAATGTCCGGTAAATACTAAAACAAAAGCCTATAAAAAAATATGTCTACAAGTGCTTTCAAGTAATCCTATAGAGAGCAGTAACAGATGAGAAAACACCACATCATGACGACATGACATCCATTTACATGAATGTATCAGAACTGCTCAAGAATTAATACCAAAAAGCATTCACCTCCTACAATAAAACTGCTTAATAAATATAAAATCCAGCCTCAAACATTTGGCCGTGGAACAGTTACAGTATTTGAAGCAAGCATGCCTAAGATGTAGGACTGTTGGTCCTGCCAACTTTTGTTAGAGATAAAAGAAAAAGGAAGTTGGTCCGAAAAAAAAATATGAGAATAAATGCTTCCACTGATATGCAGAATATGCTTTGAAGATATACATTAACACTTCAATACAGACAATTTTTTGAAGAACTCATTTCTCCTTTTCCTGTCCTCACAATTCTTTCCCCCTCACAACAGGTGAAAGTAATTTTAATTTCTCAGCTATGCAGCATTAGTCTTTCTTCTGCCCTGCATTGTACCCCTTAGGTTTCTTTCTGTGGAGTTCACTTATCTGTTTAGCACAGAAGAATCTGTTGCTCTCCATGATCTCAGGGATATTTAATAGAGTATTTCAGAGCACTACAGGGTAAGTGTCCCTTACAGCAGACAACACCAATACAGTATCACTGCCACAACTCTGGACAAACTTCCTGACAAAAACCTATGATTATTAGCTCCTCCATTCTCACCTCTAGAACCCTGTAATAGTCTATGTGATTTCAGAATATAACAAGCATGGTTCTTACCTAGAAGAAAATACTATCTGAAGTGTTCCTTTTACTATATTAAGGGACTAGGTACCTTTGTTTGTAATTTTTATGAGGAAGAAACTGAGCCTAACCACAATCTTTACTTTGATACATTCACATGTGCTTCCAGAATATTTGAGGATTTGCCATAACTATGTCTCATCTCATTACAATTTACTATCTGATTGCTGTACACTTAACACTATCGCAGACGAAATGAAACATGCTTTACAGATTACTGGTAAAATACCACTAAAAAAAAATAAGTAAATAAAAGTATGTTGTCAAAGACTGACAGGTAATCATGGAAAATAGTGAAGCTAGTTCTCATCATACAACTAGGTTCTGAATTTATTCAGCATAAGAATGTACAATCTCCAAACAGCAGAGGTAAAATTTACGGCGAATTGATGCTCTCTCAAAGTTCTGAGATGTGAAGTGTTAATGTTAATATCTCTTTTTCTTCTCACATCCTTTGAGAAATTTTAGGATTCTGATAGCAAAATTTCTATTGGTGATGCTAAAATAGTTTAATATTAGCCAAAATGATTTAATGGGCTAACACAAAATAATTTAAGGTGAAAATAAGCATATAAAATGCAATCTGCCTGTTTAGATAGTCTTTGCTCAGCAGCAAAAAGAAAACATTTTATGAACTTCCAGTTTGCTTAACTTATGGTTTTATTTTAAGAAAAATAACCTTATTAGCTGCTTCTTTGCACTTAAAGTTACCTTGCCCATGTGAATGACCATAGTAGTGAAAAATGAATTGCTCTTCTTCTTTTTAATTCTGGTTAAAGAAAATTCAAGATCCATCATTCTTTGAAGGAGGAGATAACCTAATTTTGTTGTCAATTGACATTTAATTCTTATCTCAATACATCTTCTATTAGAAGTCAATACTGGCTTATTAAGGATATTCTGTAATTCTGATGATTCCACTCTACCTGTATTTCTTTCCATGAAGTTCACATTTACCCTTGACATATAGGCTTCCTGTGGCTCACCTAAGCACAAATTCAACATGCTATTAAATACATGTCTAATATTTAAGCATGCAGATTTAGCACTTATGCAAAATGCTGTCACTTGTTTACTGAGTAGTTTTGTTCCTGTTTGGAGGCAGTGGTAGTTTGCAACATGTGATTTATAGTAGTAGACAGTCAGACCATATGTGCATAATGCAGTAACTGTAATGAATGATAAAACTGCTAAGCTTCTGAAAGAAAAACAGGTTCTTTATCTTCAGATTTACTACTGCATTGGTGATTACTCTCATAAGTATTTACGAGGTTTCGCTGCAAAAATGAATCATCACAGACCCTGCATCAGTATTTTATATTCACTGCAAAAGCCTGTAGACTGTATAAATGAGAATACCACAGGCTGTGTTTTAACCCTGCTGATTAAAGCAGTTAGAACTATATTTTGCTGGCTCACATGTTTGTCATGGTTGCTGATGTATCCCGTAAGCCCAAAGGGAACATTGGTAGCACTTCGAACATTATGCCTTAACCCTTATTCATGAACATGGCAGGAATTACTTGCACCACAGATTATGATTATTTATGTATCACAAACTAATCTACAACACTTTCTTATGGTATACCATATACAAGATTGCATATCCAGGTCTTTTTCTTAGTCTGGAATTTCTTTGGTTCTTTTAAATGACATTCATATATAGAAAAAGAAAACTAAACTGTAAGGAAAGGAGTGAATTCTGGCTATTGCTTAAGAGTAGGATCAGCATGAAGAAAGGGTGCTAGATTTCCTGGTTTGTTTAAAACAGTATTTTTTATTGCCCAGTCAAGGCTATCAATAAGAGGTAATCACTCTATAAATTAATGGAACACATCTTGTAGGATTAACTTCCTTCACTTATATTGCCTTGCTTGAATTTGTTGTCTTTCAAAATTACTTAACTAGACAGTAGGAACCAGAAGTCGAATAGTTGCTAATTAGTATATTGGCTCATAATAAACATTAAGACTAACATACATCTCAATCTAGTGTTTCAAATTAGTTTTTTTATCTAACTGCTGGAACAAGTCCAGAGGAGGCCCACGAGGATGATCAGGGGACTGGAGCACCTCCCATATGATGACAGGCTGAGAACGCTGGGGCTGTTTCACCTGGAGAAGAAAAGGCTGCATGAAAACATCATAGCAGCCTTCCAGTATCTGAAAGGGGCCTATTAAGGATGCTGGGGATGGACTCTTCATCAGGGACTGTAGTGATAGGACAAGGGGTAACAGGTTAAAACTTAAACAGGGGAAGTTTAGATTGGATATAAGGAGGAAGTCCTTTACTGTGAGGGTGGTGAGGCACTGGAATGTGTTGCCAAGGAAGTTGTGAATGCTCCATTCCTGGCGGTGTTCAAGGCCATGCTGTATAGAGCCTTGTGTGGGATGGTTTAGTGTGAGGTGTCCCTGCCCATGGCAGGGGGGTTGGAACTTGATGACTTTAAGGTCCTTTCCAACCCTAACTGTTCTATGATTCTATTATTCCCCATGTTTACATTTACTGAGGTTGAGGAGAAGGTATGCACTTTATGGACTCAGTTGTTCAGCTACTCTCCCTTTTTAGGGAAGAGGGACACTGCACCAGCAAAATAACAGTTCTTGCCAGCATCCAAAGAGATAGTTGTATACAGATGTGCATTTGCATAGACATAAAAAGGCTATTCAATCGCCTTGTTCATTGTGGCAGATCTCAGGAGCAGAGACAAGATGGCGCATTGAGACCAAGAGGAAGACTACCATTCCCCTAGCTGTATGCTGCATCAAATTTCCACCTCTCTATGTCACCTTCTCTGGTTACTAGAAAGCCAGTTTGGAATAACCCCTTTTGGCAAAAGTTTTTCACCCATGTCTTTGTTCTCACCCTTTTCCTGTGTGCCAAGGCAATTCACCACTTGATGGTAATTTGAATGCCAGTTCCTGTTTAACAACAGTCATCATGTGTTCTCAGCAGTCACCTGCACATGGATCATGCATCTGTTTTAAAGGAAAATATCATGAAAGAATGAGGTAGAACAGGTGATACTTTCAGAGGTCTTGTTTTAAACAGCAGTAAAAGTAAACAGAATTCCATAGATACTGCATGCACATAAATGAAATAAATAGATAATATGTATTGTCCTCCAGGAAGCTTGTATTTGTGTTTCTGTGCCATAGAAACAGCTTTCATTTCTATGGCATGACTTAAAGCCATGAAGCTGATTAAAGGCTTGGAGAATCTGTCGTATAGGGAGATGCTGAGAGACCTGGGACTGTGTAGCATCACAAAGAGAAGATTCAAGGGGGAATGTCAATATATTTAAATACTTAAGAAAGAAGAGAAACTAACTCTTCTCATTGGTATCCAGTGAAAGGACAAGAGGTAATAGTCACACACTGAAATAATGGAGAACTGCATCTAAACATTTTAAACAAACAAACAAACAAAAAGATTCCACACCTTTTGCTGTGATTGTGATTGAATACTCGAACAGGCTGACCAGAGAAGTTGTAGAGTCACCATCCTTAGAGATATTCAAAACCCAATTAGAAACAGTTCTGGACAACTGACTCCAGCTGACCCTTCCTGGGTGCAGCGCAGGGGCAGGGATTAGATGAGGTGATCTCCAAAGATAACTGCCAGTCTCTGCCATTTTTTGACTTTGGAAGCATCTTCAAATACTTTTTGCAAAGTAGGAACTTATAAATGAAAATCAAACTAAAGAGATTTAGTTGCAGAAGGATGGTATAACACTTGTCTATATTTTTCAGTCAAAAATATGTTCAGGACAGTCCTATATATCCTTTATAAATATTTCATAATAGAATATGTTGTTACTCTCTTCATTAACACAACATATTCTGGAGAAAGAGCTGCCTGGTTACAGTCACTTTTTTGTGTGTGTGAATTCTTAAATTATACACCCACATATGTCTGTGTAAGAATACTGTACTGCAGTGAAGAAAATTGTAAGTTTGTTTTCTTTTGGTAATATGAAAAGGTATTTGAAAAGGTCTAGCCAGTACAGTGGGAAAAGTAAGGCACAACGAAATTACATTTCTACTTTTGTTTGTACATGGAAAAAGTAAAAATGCCACTTTGGCTAAGTTAAAAATGGTTTCTCGTATTGTAAAAATGTTATCAAACCAGAAGAATAAAAGAAAGGTCAAGTTCAAGACTGGATGCTTCACTGCATCTGTTTCCACATGGACTTGCCATTTTACTGAAAATATCAAACACATAGATCAAGGTTCTACAGAAGTGAATTACTAGACCTGATAAGAAAAACCTATACTAAGAAGTTTGAAAGCTGATGCAGCACAGGTTAATTGTTTCATTGCCCATGAAAAAGGGCAAAGCCACCCTAAACATTTTACTCTCAAAAAGCATTATTGGCAGCACTGAACAAAAAGGTAATTTGAAAGACACACTGGGATATAGAAAAATACACAGAAAAGAAAATAATTAAATTAAACAGTGTCAAAAATAACAGCTGTTTATAAACATCAACCGTTTGGAGTGGGAAATTTAATTAGAGTATTAAAATCTCATTAGATTTTGGTGCTTTGGCCTTTTTTTTTTTTCTTCTGGCATCGTGTCCTGAAGTCAGTGCAAATTAAGTTCTCCGAGTTACACTATGAGACTTCACTCATAATTATTTCTCACCTTAACATCAGCTAGTTCAGCTCAAAACAACCAAAACATGACAAAGAAAATAACACATTTTAAACAGGCTCGTTTGAATGCATTAAAGGTTGCTTATGGGCATACCTAAATTGTCAGTCATCTTGCTCAGAAGTGATGGATTACGTATGTTTGCTATGGGTTATATCAGAAGCACAATTTGAGATAAAGCAGAAAATACAATAATGTAGTTTGTTGAAGGCTTTTGTATATATTAAGACTCAGACTATGCAATTTTTTTAAAATTAGGAAGTTTTTGTTAGGAGTTGTGCATTGTTTCTACAATTGTTTCTACATTGCTTTTTATTTGGGGGAGAGTGTTTTTGTTGTGGGGTTTTGGGTTTTTTTATAAGCTGCAGTATGTTATCATACAGTACAAACTTTAGTAATGACTAATTGCATATGAGAGAAGTTTAAATTATACATTTCTGCTTCCCAGATCACTAGATCTTATAAGTAGTGCTTTGTGTATAATTTATCCTTTTCGTACATGAATGATGCTACAGTATTTCTAATAGTTTTAGAGGTGTATGTTCTGCTGCAGACACTATAAATTTAAACCCATTTTCTATTATTTTTTCCTTCAAAATGTAGATACCTAATACAAAATTCCTGGTATACTAAAAAAATGAAACAGGAATAAAAAGCATTAAGCTTGAGTGTTTTAGGATGGGAGATAAATAATTTTTACTTTGCTTGATGAAAACCTACAAAAAACCTCAAAAGAGTATTCCCCTCCAAGTTATTCTATGTGGCAATTGCATGGGATTTTTCCCTTGGGAATAAAAAGACCAGAACAGCAAAGCAATGTCTTATACCCCCTTAGACAAGATGCATTAACCCTGATAGAATATGAGGGTGATGTTCAATTCATCTGCTAAGATGTCTCTAAACCAGATACAACAGATATGGTGCTAGGAAAAAAAATAAATGTAGTGTATTAGAAGCTGACATTTAGCCTCTGCAAGTACATACTAGTCAAATTTAGTGCACTGATGCTGAAAATACTGCTGCTGCTTATTGCTTTTTTTCAGGATAGCACTGATAGCCATGCTACATCATTACACGCAGGTACAGAACTGCACTCAGGGTCTACAAAAGAGTGTATGAAGATTAGCAGGAAGGTCATCTGACCCCATCAGTTTGTCCCAGATGAGGAAGGAGAATATCCCTGGTTTAATGCATCAACTATAATAGTTTTACAGGAACAGGATAGTTTTTTTGGGTTTTTTTGGGGGGTTGTTTGTTTGTTTTTTGCTACCTGACAGTCTGGGTTTCTGTTAATAGGAATACAAACATGGAATCAAGACTAAAATTCTTTATCCATGAGCAGAATACACTTTGAGTTGCAGAGAATTTGTCAACAGAATTACAGATGCAGTTCATGTGTGCATCAATCACAGAAGCACACACCTTGATGACAGAAGTTTGCATTGCTTAATTATTTAAGGTTTGTTAAGGACTTAACACTGAGAGATCAAGTCCCACTAAATTCATTGGGAACTGAAAACAAAAACAGCTTAGAGGATCAACTCTCTCTTCATAAGTACATCTGAACACTACATATATGATTAGTCATCTTTGCATCTTCTCCAGCTGATAAGGGCCACCACAGGGAAGGATACAATACTATGAGTCTGGCTAATTACTGGACATCTATTATTTTTGGCCAATAGGTTTCAGCACTACTGTACAAAGGGTTAACAAATCAGTTTTGCTAAAGTTATTGAGCTGGGAAGCTGCCAAACTGGAAAGCTGCCAATAAACAGTTAACAGATCCTCTATTTAATGAGAGCTACAAAATTAGAGAGAAAAGAAATGCACACACTTTTACAGCAGAAAGATAGAAACAAGCTTAGGCCATGCAATCCAAAGGCTTTGTTGAATAATTAACAAAACACAAGGTCAGAGCACTAACTTGAGTTTCTCTTGCGCATGCATAGGGGCACATACACACATGCAGTTAGAAGAACAATGCTATTTTCTGAAAATAAGAAAAGTGCTTACCTGAGACTCTCTTACATTAGCTTGAGAAGAGTAAAAAAAAAAAAAAAGGAAAAAAAAGAAAGGAAACAAAAGGATTAAATGCTGGAAGAGTTTTGTAAATACACATAATGGATTTATCTCTTGTTACATAATTTCTACTATATACAAGACTGCAGAAAACCTTATCTCCTTTTTCTTGCAAGAAACTTAAGCAGGTGAGGAAGGCAGAAAGGAAATAAGGAAATCCTTCACTATTATTTCTTCTTTTCCTAAAGAAACAATTAACAAAATCTCAAAAATCTTGTTAATCATGTAAGCCAAAAGGATGCCAACACCTTCTGAGGCAACCACACACATACACAACCTTAACAACAAGAAAAACCCCAAACAATGAACAACATGCAGCTTATCCCAACCTTACTGGTTTCTGTCAAAAACTACAATATATTTCTGCCATTGCAGAGACTTAAGTACAAAAAATTACTTCAGTTTCATTTTTACCTCTGTGAACATTAATCTCTAAGGCCTCTGTATAAATCAATAGTGGATTGTTATTAGCATCAAAAATTATCAGGTTGTTATGATGTAAAGTTTTGGTAGAATTAGATTTTCAGACAGAAAAGTAAGTTACATGACCGCACTAATAAGCACAGTGAACAGTTAGATTAAGACTATCTAAAATAATTAAATTAAAACGTACTTCATAACGTCTTTGTTATACTGACAGTGGTGACAATTCTTCCTCTACTTCAGCTATTGTCCTGGGTTCGGCAGTAGCAGTCATTTTTCTCCTTCTTAGTAGCTGGTGCAGTGCTGTGCCTTTGACTTTTGGCCTGGGAACAGCGCTGAGAACACCGATGTTTTTAGTTCCTGCTCAGTAACGTTTAGTCTGAACAAGGACTTTCTAAGTCTCATGCTCTGCCAGGGAGGAGGGGAACCCAGGAGGAAGCAGGGACAGGACACCTGACCCGAACTAACCAAAGAGGTATTCCATGCCACAGCATGTCATGCCCAGAATGTAAACTGGGAGTTACCCGGAAGGGCTGGTTCATTGCTCTGTCGGGCTGGGTATCAATGGCTGGTATTGTATTGTATTCTCTTCCCTTGTTATTCCCCTTATCATTATTAGTCTTGGTGGTAGCAGCAGTGGTTTTGTGTTATACCTTGGTTACTGGACTGCTCTTATCTCAACCTGTTGGAGTTACATTCTTCTGATTCTCCTCCTCGTACCTCTGGGAGCACGGTGAGGGGAGGAAAGGGGGGGAGTGAGTGAGAGGGCTGTGTGGCTGACTTATGGCCTGGGCTTAAACCACAAGAGTTCTTTTTGGCACTCAACTTGGGGCATGGAGGGTTGAGATAATGACAGATCTGACCAGAGTGCGTCTAATCGTATTTGTGATGAGCATTCATTGTTTTGTATTAATAGTCACTCCTCACAATGCTGATTTATTGGCTCTCAAAGTTATTGCTCCTGATCTCACAGTTTCAGTATGCTGTAACTTACAGCCAGTATTTGCTGTGTTAGTGTTTATCAGGTGGGGGGCTTGGGCTAAGGTTCTTGTCTCATTGTACTTTATGGTAATGACTTGTAATACAATAGAATCATTGATCATGAAACTGATCTGGCTTATGTTCCCACTGTGGTCACCACCTTTATATTTTGGGAGGTATATAATATAAGTGCTTAGCAATTACACACCTTTTTTCTCCTACTTGGGTTACCCTTCTTTCTTCTCCCCCCCCACCCCCCACCCCACCCCCCCATTCCTGTGAACACTGTACTGGAGGCTGAAATCAGCCTGACTGTGAGGAAGTGGCAAAAGCACCCCACTGTGACTGGTCCAGAGGCTCCATGTATCCTCAGTATAATCTACCTTAGGAGAGGGTACTTCAAAGACCCAAAAGGGTACTGATGGGCTTTTGGTATTGCTGCTTTGGAGACAGAGGAAACTGAGCAGCTGTCCACCTTGCCTGGTCTCTCAGAGGATCCTTCTGTTGTGGGGTTGCTGAAGGTTGAAGGGGGTAAGAGAATGTCTCTTTCACAGGTTGACCACCCTGCTCCCTGGGGGGCGGGGAGGAGAATCGAAAGAATGCAACTCCCACAGTTTGAGATAAGAACAGCCCAGTAACTAAAGTGTATCACAAACCCACTGCTGCTACCACCAAGAATAATCATGATAAGGGAAATAACAAGGGAAGAGGATACAATACCACCCGTCGATACCCATCCTGACCAAGCAGTGAAGCAGCCCTTCCAGGTAACTCCCAGTTAACACTCTCGGCATGACGTGCTGTGGTATGGAATACCTCTTTGGTCAGTTTGGGTCAGGTGTCCTGTCTCTGCTTCCTCCTAGGTTCACCTCCTCCCTGGCAGAGCATGAGACTCAGAAAGTCCTTGGTCAGACTAAACATTCGAGCAGTAACTAAAAACATCAATGTTATCAGCGTTGTTCCCAGGCAGAAAGTAAAACACAGCACTGCACCTGCTACTAAGAAGAAGAAAAAAAAATGACTGCTACTGCTGAACCCAGGCCAGCTATCACTACAATAAAAGTGCCCACATTTCCATAAATATCAAAAAAATAAAGTAATATATTTGGTCTCAAAGCCAATGATAATAATAAACCAGATGGGTGGATCTTTCCAGGTCTCACAACCCAATTTAACTGAGTTCACAAATACTACACACAAGAGTCAAGTGGATAGAAAATTCCATTTGTGTTGTGACACAGTTAGCAACTGTCTGAACTGAAACTTCATAGGAATGTACAAGCCAGAAACATTCAACACCCAATCATACATTTGCAAAGAGTTGATGTTACCCCAGAAGGCAGCAGGGAGGAAGGAGAAAGAAGCCTTCAGAGTGTACTTCTTATTTAATTGCAGTAGTTCTGCAGCTTAGGAAAAGTTTTCAGGTGGTACACTGCTACCCAAAAACTGCTTCCACCCCCACCCCATCACAAGAAGCAGAAGAAAAGATAAAGATTTGCTCAAGGGCTGACTCTGGCCTTGTGAGAATGACCTTTTTTGGCACCAGAATAGAGTATTTCAGAAAGTCATAGAATCATACAATACCAGGTTGGAAGGGACCTTGAGGGTCATCTGGTCCAACCTTTCTAGGCAAGCATGACCTAGGCTACATGTCTCAGAACGCTGCCCGGCCAGATCTTCAAAATGTCAAATGTTAGGAAATCCATCACTTCACTGGGGAGATTATTCCAATCATCTAGTCCAACTGTCTGATCAATTCAGGGCTGACAGAAAATTAAAGAATGTTATTAAGGGCATTTTCCAAATGCCTCCATGCTGTCAGGCTTGAAGCACTGACCACCTCTCTAGGAAGCTTATTTGAGGGTTTGATCACCCTTCTCAGTAAAGAAATGTTTCCTAATGTCCAACATAAAACTCCTGGTGCACCTTCAAAACATTCCCATGTGTCTTGTCACTGGATACCAGGGAAAAGAGGTCAACAATCACTGATCAGGTTCATTTGCAAATACTTCTCTGTGCCTAAAAAGAAGTAAGTTCCTAGAGAGACTACTAAAACCCAAACCCATATCTGGTCCTCTTCCCAATCTACAACCACGTCGGTTGCATTCTCAAACCTTAGCATGGAATATAAGCTCAAAATGTCCTTGTTGATAAACTAAAAGGGATGCTCATTCATTGTCATCATCTAGTTGTCTCCTGAATTTGAATTAAAATTGAAAGCTCTTCAGGTCGTTGCAAAAAAAATTGCTAAGAAGAAATACAAATGACAAATTAGTTGAGTTGGTGCAGTGGGGAAAGACATTTTTCTGCTGAAATAAGGGAACACAGCAGCCATGTAAGCATTATGCTTTTTCCTTTTGTCTTAGCTTTTAATGCATATGCAGATGATGTTACATGATAATATAACCAAAATGTTCTTTGACAGACCACAGTGAAAATGAATTTGAATCTTAAACCATTAATTTCATTTCAATAAAACAATATTTGACTTGAGAGAAAATTCTGGAAGACTTTCTCTTCCTGTTAAGTTGTTCCCCTTAAATTTCTCAATTTAGTGAACCATATTCATATTCATTCATACAGGCAAAGTCTGTAACAATACAAAGATGGAAAGGAGAATAATATACATTTAAAAAAAGGAATACTTCTGTATTTTGTAACAGTATCAAAGAACAGTTTATCTCCACAGGAGTAAAGGATAAAGCCCTGATTTGTTCTTTTGAAGAAATCTGCAATGTAATGACCTCCATTACAAGACAGTAAGATCAGTGTAACATAAAATATCTACCAATTATTATGATCCTCTTGTCAATCTGTTGCCTTAGATCAAATTTCACTCTTTCAAGAAACTAATGCTTTACAGTGAATATAAAGCATATGTGATAAATGTTCTAGTGTATGGCACTGGTTTATAGGCTACTGAGTTCCTGAGGAGCAAAAAAATAAGGGGAGGGTTGTTCTATTTCCTAAGAATATAGTGCAGTTTGAGCAATAATTTATCGAACAGCTAACACTAAGTTTTCAGGAAGAATAGTTTTCACTGACATGAACTACAATCTAGTCTCATAATTACTGCCAAAATTTAAATGATATTATTTTAAATAATATTCCTTCGAGTTTTTAATCCCTATCTTAGTTTAAAATAGACCCCACACTTTTTTACTTCTTCAGCTTGCAGCTGAAAGAGAAAAACAGAGGAAAGAAATCTTAAAGCTCAAAGTCCTCAAGGAGACAAAGATTTTACAAAAATGTTTTGGGATCCATATTGCTTGTAGGTTTTTGTTTTACAGAAATTTACATGTTTAGACAGAAGAATAGACAACATGCACCTGTATCAGTTAGCTTTTCCCTACTTCTAAGGCTTTAGCTTCAAGTTTGAGTTATACTTTATAAAATGAACCAAAACATGACACATTTTGGAGCTAAACTAAACATTCTGCATTTGTCCTAGAAAGGAAGCTTTCTTCCTTCATGATGATATCAAGTATGCTTTTCTTTTCCTGGAAGGCCAATAGCAGGTTTGTGGAGAAACTCCATAAACACACCCCTCTATTTCTGCATAAGAGTAAAATGATCACATATACCAGGTGCTCCACAGAGAACATGCTGTTGTGGTGGTTATGATCACAGAAGAAGTAAAGATGGAGTGTGGCCTCATTAGTGACCTTTATTTTCCTTTCTACTCCCAGTGCAGATTTGTTTTACAGAACTGACTGTTAGTAGAAAGAAGAGATGAATTGATGAGTTGATTTCAGTCAGTCCCACACCTGAGGAAACTTTCATGGCTATCACTTCTAATTTTAACTCCTTCAATAGATTCTTCTCATGCAACTTGTCAACTGCACTGTCATTAGAAAATGGTGTATTATTTACTATGGGAAACAGGACTTGATGCACAGAAGATACTGTGGGACTTTGTGGAGCTGTATCTGTCTCAAGAATCCAGTCATTACCAGCAACTTCCCAGCATAATTTCCTGACTCTTGTAATACACGGAAGAACCTAAGAAAAATGTCACCAGTGTATCTATTTGTATTTTACTTTTCTGTCAATTTTTTGATACTATTATTTTACTGCTTCTTACATGCATTGAAACTTGAAAAGCATCCCAAGTGTTACACGTCTGATTAATGAGAATGTATATTAATTCCTATCAAAACCTAAAAACTAATGAAATAGCGACCAAAACTTTCAGTGTATTATTTCAGTCAGTGCTCTCACTATGCACTCAACCACTGAAAATTAAACCATTGTAATGTAGTTTATCAGAAGATCAAATGCACAGTTGTATTGAAAAAAGAAATTTCATAACATAACACTACACTAGCCATGTTTCTTTATAGGAACATGTAAGCATTCGGACACAACACAACATTCAAAAATTCTATCCGTTCCAATGGTGACTGGATGTGATAGAGCATTGCAGGCAATTTATGACAGTCGAAAGATGTAGCTTGTATTCAAAACAAAAATAAAAGAGCTGCAGAACTCAGCAACAATGATCTAACAAGAAAATAAGTTAACATTGGATAGGAAATACAAAACGATGTCTGACAGTAAGAAACTGTTTACTTTGCTATAGAGATTTAGCAAGATACTTTTGTCACACACACCAAAATTCAGTGGAAGCTATTTTTAAAATTCAGAAAAGTCTTAAATAGTATTGAAGAGTGGCATTAGCTGTTTTTCATATAAAAACCAGCTAGATAAATACCATCCCCCTATTTTTCAGTTCTCCAGAATGCAATGAAGAAAGGAACCGTCTTAATTTCTTAGTTTCTCATGTATTCATTGTTTCTTGTTATATTCCTTTCCCATGCTGACTTTCCTTATTTATTAAAATTTCTTCCCTTCCTAATATGAATGCTATGAAATAAATACTCTCACACTATTTGCCTCCAGAAGAATTAAATACAGTTTTCAGTATGGACTACATAGCAGATGGCATGTATGAGTTTCTAGAAACACACAATATATGATACCACTGCAGTTGAAAAAAAAAAATTAAAAATCATGCAGAAAAATCATATCTTCCTGATTGGTTTGTTTGTTTGTGTTTTTTTTTATGATAAAGGAAATAATTCCTACCTCAGAACATCATAGTACCACGTCAACACGTGAAAAAACATTTCAAAAAGGCTATTTCCTTTTGGAAAACCTTGGTTTAGGTATTGTACTTGATCATCTAAAAGGAATCTTGGCTTAAGACTGTTAATGTCATGAAGCTAGCCTGCAAAATAAGGTTTAAAAAGTATAAAAATGAAAGACTCTTTTCTATTTAGAATGTGCTAAGCAAAAATCATAATATTAGACTATTAGATGCACAAATAAGCTCTGTAATAAAAAGTCCATTGATAAATGATTTTAACCCAAATTCAAAGCTAGTGGCCCTGCAAATGTTGAGGAAGTTCATTTCACCTTTTCAGTTGTTCCAACATGGGGTTCTTCTAGCCCCAAGGAACTGCTCATAATGAGTTCCATTTCATATTCACCTTCTCATGTAGAAGGGAAGATCAGCAAAAGAACTAAACTTTTCTATTCTTTTTTTGGTTCTGTAACATTCTAAGCAGCCTTCTCTAATTGTCGTATCTTGGTTTATATCATCATACAATAAGACAATATTTGTAGTGATAAACTGTCCTTACATAAAACTGCTTTTGAGATTATAATAAACTTCAGCATTTTATCACTAATAAAAGTAATTTATTGTTTCCAGTACTCTGTGGGTGAAGTAATTAATAAAAAAACCCTAATGTCACTTCCCAATGTTTTAATTCAACCAGCTGTAAAATGAAGATATTAAATTATGTTGTCTTGCAGGGTCAAAAATTATGTATGTCCAGTAGTCCATGAAAAATCTAAATAATGTATTAAGTTGTTACTTTTTATTAACCATATACCTCACTTATATTGCTAAGTATTAATCCAGGAGAGTAAGGCTCTGTTTGCTTTACTGTGCAAAAAAATAGTTATAAATATATAAAATTAAACCGCTATAATTAGTACAAATGCAACCTGAATGTTAAAGCAATTTTCCATTACTTATTCTGAAAAGGATTTGTGGCCCTGAATTTCATCAGGACTGTTACCTTCTTGGCTCAGCTCTCATACCAATTTTCCCAGTATTTCAAGAACAGTTACCAGACAGAAAGATGAGAAATATTGGATGTTTGAACGCTTGAAAATCATTGAACATCTAATATGACAAATCATAGAATAGTTAGGGTTGGAAAGGACCTCAAGATCATCTAGTTCCAACCCCCCTACCACAGGCAGGGACACCTCACACTAAACCATCCCACACAAGGCTTCATCCAACCTGGCCTTGAACACTGCCAGGGACGGAGCATTCACAACCCCCCTGGGCAACCCATTCCAGTGCCTCACCACCCTAACAGGAAAGAATTTCCTCCTTATATCCAATCTAAACTTCCCCTGTTTAAGTTTTAACCTGTTACCCCTTGTCCTGTCACTACAGTCCCTGATGAAGAGTTCCTCCCCAGCTTCCCTATAGGGCCCCTTCAGGTACTGGAAGGCTGCTATGAGGTTTCCACGCAGCCTTCTCTTCTCCAGGCTGAACAGCCCCAACTTCTTCAGCCTGTCTTCATATGGGAGGTGCTCCAATGCCCTGATCATCCTCGTGGCCCTCCTCTGGACTTGTTCCAGCAGTTCCATGTCCTTTTTATGTTGAGGACACCAGAACTGCACACAATACTCCAGGTGAGGTCTCACAAGAACAGAGTAGAGGGGCAGGATCACCTCTTTTGACCTGCTGGTCACGCTCCTTTTGATGCAGCCCAGGATACGGTTGGCTTTCTGGACTGCGAGCGCACACTGCCAGCCCATGTTCATTTTCTCATCAACCAACACTCCCAAGTCCTTCTCTGCAGGGCTGCTCTGAATCTCTTCTCTGTCCAACCTGTAGGTGTGCCTGGGATTGCTCTGACCCAGGTGTAGGACCTTGCACTTGTCGTGGTTGAACTTCATAAGGTTGGCATCAGCCCACCTCACAAGCGTGTCAAGGTCCCTCTGGATGGCATCCCTTCCCTCCGGATGGCATCCCTTCCCTCCAGCGTATCAACTGGACCACACAGCTTGGTGTCATCGGCAAACTTTCTGAGGGCGCATTCAATCCCACTGTCCATGTCAGCGATGAAGATGTTAAACAAGACCGGTCCCAACACCAATCCCTGAGGGACACTACTTGTTACCGGTCTCCAGCCGGACATCAAGCCACTGACCACAATTCTCTGTGTGCGGCCATCCAGCCAGACCTTTATCCACCAAATGGTCCATCCATCAAATTGATATCTCTCCAATTTAGAGAGAAGGATGTCTTGTGGGACAGTGTCAAACGCTTTGCACAAGTCCAGGTAGATGACATCAACTGCTTTACCCTTGTCCATCAGTTCTGTAGCCCCATCATAGAAGGCCACCAAATTGGTCAGGCAGGATTTCCCCTTAGTGAAGCCATGCTGGCTGTCACCAAGCACCTTGTTGTTTTTCATGTGCTTTAGCATGCTGTCCAGGAGAATGTGCTCCAAGATTTTGCTAGGCACAGAAGTGAGACTGACTGGTCTGTAATTCCCCGGGTCTTCCATTTTTCCCCTTTTTCCAGTCGTCGGGAACTTCACCTGACTGCCATGATTTTTCAAATATGATGGCCAGTGGCTTAGCAACTTCATTCACCAGCTCCTTCAGTACCCGCGGATGGATTTCATCAGGTCCCACAGACTTGTGCGCGTTCAGATTTTTAAGATGGTCTCGAACCAGATCCTCTCCTACAGTGGGCACTGCTGTATTTACTAAATCAGCTACCTTACTAATACTATTGATAACAGCTACAACCAGTAAGTTCAAAAGATCAGAAACCCAGAACATTTTTACTAGAAAAATGAAAATAAAGGAAACTCTACCAAGCATTAGCAAAAACATGTAAAATTCCACATTATTGTTAAATTGTAGTTATTCAGAAGCATGAGTCATATTCCAATGGCATTACCCACTTTAGACAGATTTTGATCTTTCTCCTCTTCTCCCTTTGGCATAGCATCTATATTTCCATTTCAAGTTCAATAACAGCACTCTGTTCACTTGTTTCTGGATCTCTGCTAGTCAACACATTCTACACTTTTATTTTTTTTTTTCCACTCTGACAGTCTTACTTCTGTAGTTTTAGTAACCTACAAATATGATGTGCTGATTCAAAAAACCTTCTCCTCCCATACCCAGAGTAGCAGTCGTTATTGTGTTTCTATAAAACAGACATTAAGGAATCATTAAAACCAAGGAATTAACAATTACAAACCACCACAGAGTGAGAGAAATATCCCTAAAGAGAAAACACAATTCTTCCTTTTCAGTGATATCCAGTGATAGGACAAGGGGCAATGGGTGTAAACTGGAGCATAGGAAGTTCCACGTTAACATCAGGAAGAACTTCTTTACTGTAAGAGTGACAGAGCACTGGAACAGGTTGCCCAGGGGGGTTGTGGAGTCTCCTACACTGGAGATATTCAAGGCCCGCCTGGACAAGTTCCTGTGTGATGTACTGTAGGTTACCCTGCTCTTGCAGGGGGGTTGGACTAGATGATCTTTTTAGGTCCCTTCCAACCCTTGGGATTCTGTGATTCTGTGATTCCTTTCACATGAAGGTCTTATACAGGTTCTATAGCTATGCACACCCTTCCTTTTCTATTTCAGTTAATTTGGAATTGTTTTTACACAGTTGAACAGATAGGCAAAGGACATATTCCTGGGAAGTGAAGAATGGGATTTGAATTACATTACAGAAGAGGTGTTTTTTACCTTCTGGATTTTCTAGTCCTATGGAAACTGTATAGAGAAAGAAGGAGAGGCAATGTATCATTGTGGGAAAATGGTCACTGAAGTTGTAAAAGAATTCTGACTGCATATTAAGCAATATTCAGAGCATGGCTTTTAGCATAGCTGCAGAAAGACAACTTTTGTGAACTCCAAAGGACTTTTAAGTGCAGGATTATCCCTGGCCTACTCAACTCCAGGGAAGGAAAGGAGAAATGAAAAAGTTGAAGAGGAAACTCATTTCAAGTTATACTGCCATGTTCTCACATGTTTTTTGGGGTTTTTTGGTTTGTTTGGTTTTGGTTTTTATTTTGGGGGGGGGGGGTGGGGGCAGGGGGGTTGTTTGTTTTTTTTTTTTTTTTTTTTTTTTTTTTTATAATAGCGTCACAAAATTGAAGCGAACACAATTAGCACATATTCCATGGTTTTGTAGGCTATGGTGACTCTCCAAAAGCAGTAAAATAATTCCTTAGTCCCTAACAACATCTTCAATAAAATAGGGGTATAGCTGAACTTCCACAAGGAGATACAGAATAGCCATCTAGATTTTCATGTTGCTGTGACTCCACATCCTACCTGCCTCCCCTGAGTGCTGTAGGGTATTTGAAAGCAAATTTGTACTGTTCAGGTATGAGTATCTTAAAAATAAATAAATAAAATATTTATTTTGCTGTGCCCTCATGTCCTAGATATCAGTGATATCAATTCCCCTCTATACTAAGCTGACAGCCATCAGACAGTATAGACTTACTATAAAACAAATCACAAATCAAACATATCTGGTGATCCTTCTTTAACATTTCTAAATACCGTGTAAACTACTACACAAACCACTTTGTCTTTGCATCCCCTGATCTTTAGGACATGGAGTTCCCTATTGGATCATAACAAGAGGCCTGGTCCTGCAAATCTGATACAGCTGGACTCTCAGTTACGGCTGCACCACTAACTGAGCAAGATGACTGCCATGAAGAGACATACCATGCAAATAGTAATTTTACTGCAAAGACTTTATTAAAAACATCTTCTGTACACTCCTGGAGTACTTCATCAGCCCACTGGTGATATCCTTCGACATAGGTCAGGTCTTTGTCTCAGAAGGAGGCAAACCACAAGTTTGTCTAGATTCCCAAATATTATACAGTGGCTCTGTGTTTTAGCCACTAGAGCTCCCATGTTTTCCTTTATTACCAGTCTTCTTCCCCTTAGGCTCAGACTCATTGACAGCCAAAGACCTTTCTTCAGTTTCTTTAAGAAGTTCTTCCTCATAGCCTCTAAGTCCCATATAAAAACTTATGTTATTTCCTTTACTCCAGAGACTACATCTTCCTTTTCAGTCTCCAACATTACTGAGCTCTACCTGGCATTTACAAGACGTAGATAGGTTTCTGTCCCATAAGAACAAGTACCGAAGAGATTTGCTCATAGGCCCAGGCCTGCTGGGACAGATCTCTCAAACTTTCTTCTTAAAACACTATTGGCTTTCAAGGTATTGAGGCTGTTTCCAAAATCTTCTAAGTCAAGGGAAACAGCTACCACTTGCTCCTCAAAATATAATATACTACTGTAGCTACTGCTCACCTCTAATAAATATAACTGCAACCAAAAAGACACATAGTTTTCTAATAACTTTTAATAAATAGATAAATCCTTTGGAAATTCCACATACACAGGCAAATCTACACATACATTCACCAGTGGTCCTCCTTGGCTAATGTTTGTGAATCCTTTGGGAATACACTGTGAAAAACAGCATGAAGAGGTCTCATCTAGACTTCCCAGTACTTGGGCATGACTTATCCTAAATAGGCTGCTACTGTATCTGGGACTCATTTCCTGCTTTTGGAGCTTGTATTTTGAAGGTTTTGAGAATACAGAATGAAATGACACACTTTGGGTTTTATTAATACAACTGTGTTTGCTAAGTGGCTTAATAAGCATATGCTGAGTATAGTTACATTCCCATCAGGAAATGTAAAACACTATTTAAAACAGTGAAATTACCATAATTGAAAGAACACAGATGCTCTTTAATAATCTAGTAGATTGCACCCTCAATGGAAATGCTCATTAATTCTATTTTAAGACAGTGTGATTCACCTGTATATAGGATAATTATCATTGAAAGCTAGGTTGGCAGAAAGGTTGCATATTCAGGTTTGACAACTCAATCACAGAATATGCAACATTTTGCATTTGGCAACAATGTGACTATTGTCTTACTTCCCCCATATTGTGTAATCCATAAGCAGCAAAAAAAATTCAAAGGAACACTGAATTCTCCTTCCAGAAAAATGAAAATCACTTTATGAAGTCAAGCTGATTCTGAAAATTTACACCAATTAATACAATATCATCTGCAATCTAAAAGAGGAGGTTGCAATCACCATAACTTGATATCCAAAATTCAAAAGTGACCTACATCAGTAGCCATAAGTGAGTGCTGCTAAATTGCTGTGAACTTGAGGAATATGGGTAGCACACAGTCAGCAGCACATAAGCATAGACCACGAACCAGGATCAAGATCTTATATGATATTTCGTACAGGTTTACTAAATGTCTCTTCAGAATTCAAGATCCTTTAACAGATCTTACTGCAACATGGTATAAGTCCATATTTCAACATTGTTTAAGCATTTACTAAATTGCTGCCAGATGCGTCATTTGAGTCATGTTCCTTTTAGCTTATATATGATTTCTCTACCTGCATTACAAAAATGTTCAACTCTTTAGTTGTTGGTTTACAGAAATACATGAAAACTCTACAATCAAACTTCTGAAAACTTCCTACTTCCTGAAAGGGCTATCTTAAGCCTGCACACAATATGCAGTTATGTGTAAACAATTGTCAAACAAGAAATATTCAACACCACAAAGACACACTATTTGTTGTAATCCATTAAAACAAGTCTACTGAAAACAGAAGAAATATTTCCTGTTTATTTTAGCAAATATTTTTGTACTTTTAAAACACATCTTAAAGTATTTTTCCTGCATATGTAGATACACAAGAGACTGAACCTTAACATATTCACAACTTACTTTGTGCCTGTAGTTAACACATGCTTTGACAAAATGCCAAACACAAATGGGATGTCTCCATTTACCAAGGAAAGTAAAACTCCTTCATCTGCTATTTCAACAAGAGAGGTGTATGTAATACTGTTTTTATCAAACCTTGCCTTAAACACTTCTAGAGAAGCTGCTCAGGCTGTCTCAAAATGATCTCCCACGTTCCCATATGCCAGTTCAACAAAGGCAGGTTTAGAGGAGTTTGTGTTTCATCCTTGCTGATGCCCAAACGGAAGAGAATGGGAATGTGTCTTGAAGGTCAGACAATCAACCCACCCCCAGAGAGCACATTCACAGTTGCCTAATGAACCCAGGATAATCTGGAGATTATCCAGGAAGTAAAATCCTGTCTCACTCAGCTCTCACTATGCTTTATGCTTCCCTGTAAATGCTACTGGCCTATAGCAATATAAAAAAAAAAAAAAAAAAAAAAAAAAGAACCAAGCACACTCAGAATGGAGTGAAAATAACCTTTCTGCATAGCTCAGTCTGATTTAGAGCTAGGTATCCAATAATGAGAAGCTTTGCTATAGAAACTCAAAAATCTGTTTCAGTTAGTTTATGATTGTAAGCACTCCTTTTAGTTTTTCATATAAAAGGATATTTTTATTCAGGTACTCCATCACATCACATCACAAGGTTAATATTATGCTTAAAAGGCATAGGCTATTCAATTTTAATAAATGTGAAAAGACAAAGAAATACAGCAGAGTTCCATGACATGGCCCTCCCTTTTTAGGCAAATTAAAAACTAAAAATAAAATTCAAGATAAAGTTAAACAAAGTCAGAAGTTGTAACCTCATTGATTACATAATGAAGACCCTGAACAGCTAGAACTAGGACTCTGGAAAGTTTGGGGGAGTGGTGTGTGTGTGTTATTTTATTTTATCTTTGCAACAGTACACTAAAACCAGAAACAGGATGAAAGCATCTGCTTTTCACACAGCAAAACCTAACAAACAAGAAAATGCAATGCATCTATTGTACACTTTCATGATCACATTCAAGACATTTATAATAACTTGCAAAGGGTTATGAGCCTGAATGAATATATCTGTGGCAAAGGTATGTTTCTAAATTGCACAGAGAAGCAAATTGAAGGAGAAAAAAAGAAAAAGGAAAGATATTTGCTAAGATCCAGTAAAGACAAGAGCTATAGGAAAACATAAAAAAACCCCAAACAATGAACCAAAACAAACATAAAACAACCCCAATGCAAACCCCCAAAAAGCCCCAACCACAAAACCTGAAGAGTGGTAATTTCAGAGAACAAAAGCTTACACAAAATCATGAAACTTTAAAATTTGTTTCCAAAACCGTATATGATGTCTGTGTTAAACTTGGTACAGATTATCTTTTCATGTACAGTACTGAAGTTTCTCCAAGAGTATATCAATAAATAGAACACTTTAGAAGTATAGGGCATTACCATTAGTTTTAATTGAAGAATTTAAATTAAAAAAAGTGCTGAAAAAGTTTTTGATTTTGTATTTTCTGTGAGAAAATACAGTATAGAATTACATACCTCAAGTCTGTCTCCTCTTGATACAGCCTGGTTTACTAAGCATATTATAAAAATGCAGTATCAAAATGAAAAAGAACTGATTATCCTAGCATTCAGAACAAACAAATGGCAGGTTTCAATTTCTTTCAGGCATGATGGATAACCTAAGCACATCTTACTAAAGGAAAGAGGAACTAGGGAGTATGTTATTACGCTAAGGAAAATAAGTTAACTCTAGAGCTGCTTAAATACAGACAAGCATTAACGACCAATCTGCAGGCCAGTTCAAAATATGTGGCTTTTTTCAACATCATGTCTGAAAAAATGTAGCACAAGCTGCAAAACATTCTATGTAATGCCCAGAAATAAACACATAACTGAAAAACAGCTATTGTTCAAAATGATTATACTTTGGTATTAAAAAACCCTGAACAACCAAACACAAATGTTTAGATTTTTCTAAAATGAAGATGTGATTCATATCTTCTAGCTTCTGCATAATTCTTAGGGTCACTGTTTTAGCAAAAATCGACAGAAATAGCAACAATTATTTTAGCCCAAATCTTGCTTTAGTAAAGCATATGTAAAATTTACAAGCAGATATTAGGAAGAAACTGGAATTGATTTGTTCTGCTTATTAGACATATTTGCTATACTTGTTTAATTTTATATTTCCTGTTTTGTTAACAACGTTATTACTTTATTAGTATGGCTAATTTGCAAAGCAGCCACACATGCAAAGCGAATGCTGGGCTTTCAACAAAGAAATATGTATACAAGAAGTTGGTCTTTAAGAAAAAGAAGGAACTTCACAATAATATCATGACCTTGTAGGCTCATTAAAAGAACATTTCTCTTTTTCTTGACAAGAAGTATGAACTTTGCAAAAAACAGTAGAAGACTCAGCAGAGACAAAAAATACAGGCTTAATAACTCAGGAAGATATTGAACTGTGGTATCATTGAGTTAGGATTCTTTAATAATGTCTGTAAAACAACATGAAACCTAACAATGCTAGTGTGCTGGTTTTGCCTGGGCTAGAGTTAATTTTCATCATAGTAGCTGCTATGGTGCTAGGGTTTGAATCTGTGCTGGAAACAGTGTTGATAATACATGGCTTTTTATTTACTGCTGAGCCGTGATTACACAGAGTCAAGACCTTTTCTGCTTCTACCCCCAACAGCAAGTAGCTGGGGGTGCACAAGGAGCTGGGATGGGACACAGCCAGAACAGTTAATCCTAGCTGACTAAAAGGATATTCCACACGATATGACATCATGCTCAGCACATGCAGCTGGAGGTCAGAGGGAAACAGGGAGGGGAAACATTCAGACTGATGATGTTCATCTTCCCAAGTAACCATTATACATTATAAGGCCCTGCTTCCCTGGAGATGGCTGAACACCTGCCTGCTGATGGGAAGTAGTGAATTCCTTGTTTTGTTTTCCTTGTGTATGTGGCTTATACTTTACTTATTAAACTGTCTTTATCTCAACCCATGAGTTCTCTCCCCCCAGCTCACCTGGTGGGGAATGTGCAAGTGGCTGTGTGGGGCTTGGTTACTGGCTAGGATTAAACCACAAAAACTAGTAACAGGTTTTCCTTCTACACTCATTGCCTCCTTTTCCAGCAGATTTCATCAATGCCCAGCCAAAACCCCTGCAAAACTTTTGACTATGTGGCCAACTTTTACTCTGCATTGTTGCTGAAGTGGTACACAAGCCAAGCTATTATGCCTGCACTGACTGTTACTGTGCTTCAGCATATCGGGTAATGTTTAGATAGGAACACTCCTTTTCCTCATTTCAGCTCAAATTGTGAGCTTAATCCATTTCAATAGATATCTCAAGATAAGCTCACCTGTGGAAAATAAACAATGCTACTGAAATGGCAGTGCTGATATGCAATGCAATGTGTGGTACAGGTGTGTACAGGGGAAAATGTTTGAAATCAGTCCCTTGGGCTCAGATACTCCAGTAGAAAGCACCTACAATGCCATCTGTCAAGACCCTAAAGGACCGTGGAAGTGTAGGAAAGCACTAGAGAAGGGGGCAGCACACAAAACTAACAGTATAACACCCGCTTCTACCAGTTCAGAAGAAAGATGTTAAAAAGAAGATGTCAAATGGGTCATTAGAAATAAAAATCATATTTGCTTGCTAACTGTAACTTACCTGACTATCCCTCTCTCTTGCCGCCAAAGTGTAAGAAGGTTGTTTTCATATAGACTCATCTTTAAGAATAAAATCCTCCTCATGGATGCAACTCAAGCTCACATGACATATTCTGAGACTAAAGTTTCACTAGAACTGACAAAGAAATAGTTAATTACATCCATCCATGTATTTGTTGGTATTACAGACTGTTCAGAAGGTGTACACCTCTCATCTCCTCAACTATGGAGCTAAGGCACTTGTGCAATAAAATTATTCTCATAAAATAGATGGCTTACATACTTACGAAGCACCAGGATCTGCTAAAATTCATGGCGAAACTAAATAAATGGACTGTGCAAAACCCCTACACCAATGGATTTCTAGCTCCCCAGGGTATGCACCGTAACACAGTGTAGTCTTCTGAAATAAATGATAGCTAATGAAATGAATATGTTAAAAATGAGATTGTTCATTTAACAATTTTCTACTATGTGATCATTTTTCACATAGTAATTATTTGCAGCTATAAAAAGGAGAATTACAGAAAAGTGAATTTAAATTGCACTGCATGGAACAAAATGCTAATTCACTGCTATAAACAAACCCTACAACTGTAAATAAATTAGCTTTTTTCTGTTCCATGAAGGAAGTCTACCACTGCTGTTATTTCTGCTCTTACCCCAAGTATGTAAAAGAAGATCAAGATGACATGTGAAAACCCACTCTGTAGTTAAGTGGCCTCCTGAATTATGGGAAGATTTTCAAGAAAATATTAAATAAAATGTGAAGAATAATAAAGTGCTGATGAATTCAAATAGTAATAACAAGGCATGATGAGTGCTGTATTGTGTGATTTAGATGATTTGGCAATGTTGAGAAACAAAATGAGTAAAATCTTGCATAAGCAGCAATGCAAAAACACTTAGTGCTGCTTCAAACTATCTTCCAGACTATCATCAAAATTTTAGTAATAATATTTACAAAATTCAGTCACGCTACTATGTGTTCATGAGTCACTGTGTTACCTGACTACTAAACCCAATAGTTTCTTTACTTCTGAATCACTTGATGTCTTCCCTGCATCATCAACAAAGTCTCCCAGGCCTCTGTGTGTAGTGAAAGTGTTCAAGGAAGTAAGCAGGAAGACCATGTGTAGGAACTCAACCCACTTGTGACCTGACAGACTGCATTCAAGGGTGCCAAGAGAGCTAGACAGTTTTTATCAGGAGGTTTTTATCATGAAAAAATAGTGAAGAGCAAGGAAAGTTAGCAGTGACTGAAAAAAGATAAATGCTATGCATAAGCCAGGATTGTGCCCTTGGTGGTATTCACAGGCACACAGCCAGGATGTCAAAGGGAGAATTTATCTCCCTGTGCTTAGCACTCATGAGAGCACATTTAATAACCCCTTCCAGTTCTGGATCAGCCAGCACAGGAAGAACGTCGATTAATTGAAGCAAGTTCAGCAGAGAACCCCTAGGGTGAGCAGGGACTGGAGAATTTGTCCTGGGAAGAAAGGCTTAAGGAGTTGGGCTTGTTTAGTCTGAAGAAGAGACAGCTTCAGGGTGACCTAACAGTATCTGGCCCATACCTGTATGCTAGTTATTGAGAATACGGAGGTGGTCTCTTAATAGCAGTGCTTGGCAGAAGACTATGGTTGGTAAGGTGTGGACATAAGAGAAAAAATTTCACCTTAGGAAAGTGGAGTAGGCTGCCCGGAGAGGCTGTGTAGTCTCCATCCTTGCAGGTTTTCAAGATTCAGCCAGATAAAGCCTTGAGCAACTTGAGCTCACTTTGTAGCTGGCCCTACTTTGCATGAGAGGTTTGAATAGAGAAGTCTTGAGGTCCTTTCCAGTCAAAATTCCTCTGTAATTATATACATTTGTACAAGAAAACCAGGAATAAATAAGTTTAATGAAGACTTTACAATATAATCAAAGAACATTGTGAAAATGAAATTATTTTCCTTATTTTAAAACAGGTTGTGTGTGCACTGCTGAATGTATCATAGAATCACAGAATAGTTAGGGTTGGAAAGGACCTCAAGGTCATCTAGTTCCAACCCCCCTGCCATGGGCAGGGACACCTCACACTAAACCATCCCAACACAAGGCTTCATCCAACCTGGCCTTGAACACCACGAGGGATGGAGCACTCACAACCTCCCTGGGCAACCGATTCCAGGGTCTCACCACCCTAACAGGAAAGAATTTCCTCCTTATATCCAATTTAAACTTCCCCTGTTTAAGTTTTAACCCATTACCCCTTGTCCTGTCACTACAGTCCCTGACGAAGAGTCCCTCCCCAGCATCCCTATAGGCCCCCTTCAGATACTGGAAGGCAGCTATGAGGTTTTCACGCAGCCTTCTCTTCTCCAGGCTGAACAGCCCCAACTTCCTCAGCCTGAAAGGGGGTTCTGTTTCATCCACAGCTCTTCAAAGAAATGAAATCTGAAGATTCAGACCTCTAAAAAATAGCTTTTAAAGCAATTTCTGAAGTGCAATGGGAGAAAACAAATTAATAATTGCATGCAATAGGGTTTTAATATACATTTTTTAAAAGTTCAATAGATAAAATAGCTTGTGAACACCTTATATGAGATGAGCCCAGATGCTAGACTAGATGTGTTTTTCAGTAAGAGACATTTAAATGAAACACCTCAGCAGCTACTTCCTCACACAGCTATAATTTTTCTAATACCCAAACTAAAAATCAGTCAATGACTATAAGACCTGACCTTGATAAATCATTCTTTTCCCCCTCCCTGAAGGCATTGTACAATTGTGGCAACTGAGAAATTTAATAATATGGTAAACACCACTAAGACCCTTCTGTAGCTTCAGAGAAAGCTGTAAATGTCAGTTAAAAAAGCACTGATAGTGAGCTTTTAGGAACACCTAAGTAACACTCTAAAGACCAACTTGTAAAAAAAAAAATAAAAAAATGACAAACCCAAAAAAACATCCAAAATTCTAGAATGACAGTGCTATAACTCTGAGCAAAATTAGATAGAATTCCTTGGATAATATTAGTGGTGACCTATTCCAAGAGAAAAGAAAATTAGGGGAAAAGAGTAAAATAATGTAACAAGAAGGAACTAATTGATTAAATCTTACCAAAGGCCTTAATACTACATATAAACATAAAAAACATAGTAATGAGAAAAATAAATCTGTAATTAAAAGACAATTCATCAGATGCAACAGTGAGCCAAATGTATACTGCATACCTAAAGCACATATGACAACCAGAGCCAGGCGCTATATTATTTATATACTTGATATACTTGGTATACTTTGTGTAGTACATGGTTGCTCTGCTTATTTGCCAAGGACAGGAAAGGGACAGGAAAGGACTGATTGAAGAAATATTAGCCCAGGTGTCTGAAGCCTGTGGTTTTGGAACTAACAAACCTCAAGTTTCAGCATCAACTCCTTATTCAAATGTGTTTGCTGTCTGTTTCCTGGGTTCTTAGCAGACAAAACAGCATTTTCATATCCTAGGGAAGCTAACTGTCTCACAGGAGGGGAGAAAAATAAGCAAGCTATCCAGGTTCATGATTTCTCTGCTCTGTTCCATCCAACTAAACAGGTCTTACTCATACAAAACAGAGAGAGCACAGCAGCAGAAATGCATACGCATAAGTAAATGTAAAGTGACGTGCAAGGGAAATGTGCATATGTAAGTTATTTGCAAATGAAATGATGGGCCCTGAGCTGATTAGGTGGGGACTGGGGGATTATGATAGCTCTACAAAATCAACAGCTCACTAGCAGTCAAAAACCCAAATGAAACATTAGGATTTATTAGGAAAGGCATAGAGAACAAGATGATGATGATGATTATGCTATTTAAGTCCTCTAAATAATAAGGCAGGAAATAGTAATAAATAATAATAAGACAGTAAAAGGTCCAGAGCTTGTTGGTAAGAATGGTCACTGGCATTCGACTCTTCCTGTATGAGAAACAACAGACTGGCTTGGCATCTTCAAAAGACTTGTATCTTTCAAAGAGAGATAGAGATAACAGAAGACTATAAAATCAAATTGACAGAAACAGTAGATATGGAGAAATTACACACTGTCTCTTCCAGTATAAGAGCTGGGGCATAAGATGAAATGTGGATAAGACAGATTCAGAGCAAAGGAGGCAGTTTCTCAGACAACGCAAGAAGTTTACAAAGCCTCCAGGGTAAACTGTAAAATTGCATGGAAGCAAAATACACTGAAAGCACATTTGGTTCAAAAGGTCTTGTAAGCCAAAACTAGTTCCAAATTGAGAACAGCTCAAATGAAAAACATTATGTGCCCTGTTCTTCTTATTAGACATTTGCCCTGTAAGGTCTGATGGCCACAGTTTAGTAGGCTGGATGAATCTTTGGTCTGACCCACAACAACCTTTTTTCTCTCTTTTATTAATGCCATTTTCTGACCCTCAGCTAACACGTCGCCTTTGTGCTCTTAAATTTTAGTTGAGCAAAATCAAGTGACTATTCAAGGTTCACATTACATCTGCCATGTAAAAATTTCCTCTCTGTATCACTGCATTAATGAAATTAAACAAGAAATCCCCACACACCCATTAGTAACTTACCATGTATTTGTCTACCATGTCATCTTTGATGTGGGTGACCAAAACAGAGAGTAGAAAAGATTAATAATATCCAGAATTTTACATAATCTGAGATAGTATACAATTGCAAACCTCTTTTATACCGAGCATTCCATTTCAAATGGAAAGGAAGAGATACAAGTTTACAATTAAAATTACAAGAACAATAGAAAACGAGGCAAATTAACACTGAAGAAAGGTTTTTACTCTGCCTACAGGCACAGCTGCCAAATATCTAGGGAATGAAATACTATATAAGCAAATCAGCAGAGTAAAAATATGCATGGGTAATTTTAACGAATCACAGGAGAAAGCA
The DNA here is from genome assembly GCF_037157495.1 of Lathamus discolor. Classification (NCBI taxonomy): domain Eukaryota; kingdom Metazoa; phylum Chordata; class Aves; order Psittaciformes; family Psittacidae; genus Lathamus; species Lathamus discolor. The sequence continues at coordinate 81,421,820 of NC_088885.1, forward strand.
ATGGACCTTGAGAAGTCATCCAGTACATACACTTCCCCAAAGCAGGATCAGTTAAGAAAAGATGAGTAAAATCACTCCGATATTTCTGAAAGCTCTCAAGATGAGAATACAAATACAATTTCTAAAAGAAAAAACTATCAAGGTTAACAGACCTGAGAGAACAAATAGGAAAGCTGAAGAAGAAAAACATGCACAAGATTTTTGTAAATGATATTTTCCACAGCATCTGGAACCAGTATATTTCTGGCAGTGTCTGACTGGATATCAAGTATCACTGAAATAGGATGTCAGAGCACTGATAGAAAAGCTGTTTTTTTAGTTCTTTTCCCTGTGCGCTCTACAGGTAGGAATATTTGATTTCATACATCATTTACAAATTGCTGTGGGGGTTCCAGGAAGCCAATTTGGCTTCACAGAGTTGATGAATGAGAAAAAAAAAAAACACTGCTGGGTTTGTGTCTGTTGTTTTTGAAAGCTGTGCACCTGGGACTTTGGCACACTGGGCATCAGTAATGATTCGTTGTCACAGCACTACAGTGAAAATGCTGAAGTTTCTTTTAACCCTCAGGCAACTTGTTAATCAAAATGTGTAAATTATTTACATTTTACCGTTCTTTTACTAGCTACCCTTAATAACAGCAAAAAAGAAACACTGCAAAATTAAGCTAGTCAATCTGATAAAGTTTATGAATGAACATGCTGAAGAGAGGATGCCATCCAGCTGAAGAGGGGAAGCAAACGACTGCAAGGAGGTATGACTGCATCAGGCATAGAGAGCTGGTTTGCATAGCACTGTACACAGTGCTGAGGGATAGGAGACAGTGAGACATGCACTAGTCCACTTTAGCTTTTAATTACTTTTAAAAAGTTGGTTTAGATCTAAGTTCAGAAGGAGGAAATTCTAGGATCATCTTACCTATTATATTCACAAGACCTGTAACCTAATCCAGTTACGTTTTATTTGAACCGTATAATCAGCGCTAAATGAAACAGACATCCATAAAATAGTCAGTGATCTACAAAGCAAGCATTCACAATTCAAAGGAGCAAAATGATAGGTATCCTAACACACAAAAAGTTACATAAAGGTTTCTATGTGCTAAAAATGCTGAGAGAATTTTGCAAACCAGAGATAGACACAGTATTTTATATAGAAGAATGTGTAGTTTTACAACCTTACTGTGTAATAACTAATCTATGTTCTACAGCTAATAGTCTGCGGTAATTAATGAAAATAATTGAATCCAAATTAAATATCTGATATCTGTCAGTTCCTTCAACCACAAGTAAGGAGAGAGCAGTGGTGACCATCATGTCACTGTTGCTGCTTCCAGCTCAAGGGAAGCTGGTATGGTCCTGCTTGGTGAAATGAGGCAGCTAGAGATGTCAGGAGACAGATGATCCAGAAACTGCTATTTTTCACTTGTATCAAAATGAGAAAGAAGCTGCCCCTTTACATGTCCTTTGTGAAGTCAGTTGCAGGGACATGAACACCTGCTGTTATCACGTGGATTGATCAGGATCAAGAAACTATTCCTTTGCGTAGGGACAGACAGGCAAGTCCATAGCCTCTATGAAACAGAGTCAGACAACCTGAGGGTTAAAATCATAAACACATCGCACCTCAGATACACTGTGTAGCTCAGTCACAGGAGGCACTATGTCTGGTTCTTCAACACATATACCAGAAATGGAAGTTTTTAGGTCCTACTAAATTGCCTGTGTCCTTTACCTGTACTTCTAAATCAACAAGTATAAATCAGTGCAGCTTCTAAAGAGTAAAATGGGAGAGCAGCATTTCCTAACCCTATGCATAGGATTCCAAAGAACGATCCTGACATACAATCAGCTAAGTTTGAATACAGCTATTAAAGCTTACCAAAATAATCATCATAAATTCATAATTATGTAAGCTGTAAGGAAAACCATCCAAAATCTCATATGGATATGGGAGTTCATAAAATCCTGAGGATGTATCAAATCTAATGCCAAAATAAAATATCACTTTACTCCTTGGAAGTTAAGCTTTATTTTGAATCTGGACACTCTTGCTATAAAATATAGGAAATGCTTACAAAATTACTACATGCAAAAATATCCATTATCAGACATACCTGCATCAGCAGTAACTACTTTGCATACCCTTGAAATAAACAAAAAACATGAGTGAAAGAATACCACATCAGATCCTGCGTGTCCTTATGCAAGCTTTCTGTCAAGCCATAGGAAACCAGAAAAACTAAGCAGAAGTCTTCCAAGACACAAAACGACGGTGTCCTCATTGCTTTTGCTTCCCCCACCATCACCTCTTTCTCCAAAAAACTACCAAATATCTCTCAATAAGCAAGAGATGTTCTGTGAGTGTATATTGGGTTTGTGTGGCAAGATTTTGACAGCAAGCGGCTACAGGGGTGGCTTTTCTGAGAAGCTGCTATAGGCTTCCCAGCATACAATATAGCCAATGCCAGCTGGCTCCAAGACAGACCTACTGCTAGCCAAGGCTGAGTCCATCAGTGATGGTGGTAGCACCTCTGGGATACGTATTTAAGGGGAAAAAATTGCTGCAGAACAGCATCTGGAAGAGAGACATGAGATTCCCCTGCAGCCCGTGCTGCAGACCATGGTGAGTCAGGCTGTGGCCCTGCAGCCCATGGATGTCCACAGCGGAGCAGATATCCATTTGCAGCCTGTGCTGGACCCCTCATTGGACCAGATGGATGCTCAAAGGAGGCTGTGACCCCATGGGAATTCTGTATTGGAGCAGGCTCCTGGCAGGACCTGCGGCTCCATGGAGAGAGGAGCCCACACTGGAGAAGGTTTGCTGCAGGATTTGTGACCCCGTGGGGGACCCATGCTGGAGCAATCTGTTCCTGAAGGACTGCACCCATGGAAGGGACCCACGCTGGAGCAGTTCATGAAGAACTGTCTCCTATGGGTGATGCATCAGAGGAAGGAGCAGCAGGGACAATGTGTGATGAACTATCTGCAACTTTCATTTCCCACGCCCCTAAGTGGAGGAGGTATAGAATATTGGGTGTGGAGCTGAACCTGAAAAAAAGGGAGGGGTGGGGAAAGTGTTTCAAGATTTGGGTTTGTTTCTTACTACCCCACTCTGATTTGACTGGCAACACATTACATTAATTTCCCTGAGTCCAATCTGTTTTGCGCATGAAGATAATTGGCAAGTGATGTGTTGCTCTCCTTATCTACACCCATGAGCTTTTTGCCATATTTTTCCCCCATCTGATTGAGAAGGAGAAATGATAGAGCTTTGTGGTGGGCATCTGGCATTGGGCCAAGGTCAATCCACCACAGACTGAAACCTTAAGAACTAGTTTTAACAGCAAGTTAATATGACGGGAACTAAATCCCTTGAATCCTAATTTTACAGTTCCAGGAACTAATGTTGCATATACGTAAGAACTCAAGCAATGACTGATAAAGGCCAGTACCAGACCAATTCCCAATACTCAGTGACTGAGAAAAAGGAATATCCAGCTTCACAGCAATCTCAACCAGGCATCAAATATGCTTTCCACTTTAAAGACTGACAGAACCAAGAACTGAATTAAAAAGAAAGCACAATCTACTCACACGTATCCACTCTCACGTACAGTATTGCTCCCCAGGCTCAGCAGACACTGACTAGCAGACCAAATAGCAAAACAATAAACTACAGTCTTGAAACTCAAGATTTTACTTTACCTTGAGTATGCTTTTTTAAGGATTTTTTGACTAGACAAAATCATTACTGAACTCAGATGATAAAATACACAAGCAGTAATGAAGGGGAAAGCAAAAAATAACTTTGCAGATGAGTATCAGCAGAGTTTGCCAAATAAAACAATATGTTTGAAGGAATACGATTTAAATCTACAAATTCTTAGTATTATTACATGTTGAAACACTGCTCTGAATCACTAAAGCTTTGGAACGACTTTGTCATGTAACTTGGAAAAGTCTTGTAAATTAAGAAGCACTGTTGTGGGTCATAGTGATCATTCATTATTAATTAATTAATTTATTATTAATTAACAAATTTTTTTTTACATCAAAGGTATCAGTGGCTTCATTTTGGAATTATTTGAAGAAAAGAAGCATTTGGAATAAATAAACTAGCAAAACTTCTCTCTCAGTCCAATCCATGTTTTGCTGACTGTTTCTTTTATTTGCTTCCATTTTGGCTTGTTTTCCCTTGTACATGCTGATCTTCAAAATTTTTTTCAATTTTGTTTTTTCATCAATTTCTTTTCAGTCAAATTCTTGGCAATCTTACTGTCTTTGAAAAGAATAATCAAGAAAGACCTTAATATGCATAAAGTAGAAAATGCAGACTTTGGAACATTGTGTGTTTTTCCAAGAAAAGCCCAAACTGAAATGTCATCAGATTTGTTAGGTAATTGATATAAGCAATAACAATGGTTTCAATAACAGTGTTGAAATATAGATTACTATGACTGTTAAAAGTTCAAAAAAGCATCTTTGCTTTTTGAAAGAAAGCTTTGTGAGTTTTCTTTCAGCTCACACTCAAAAAGAAATTTAAGATTGGTTTTTGTTTGGTTGCCCAAGAATGTTCTAATAGTTTGCAAAAGTCTGTAACGAGTAATTTGCAAAAACAAACAATTTGCAAAAGTTCATTCTCAATGCCCACTTCAACTCCTTTTTAGAAAATCAACTATACATTTCAAATCAGAGCTTAGTTCTCAGGTCAGTCTGAATAGTCAGTGAGTTACAAACACATAGCTTGTTTTAAAATGATTAAATTTAATTTGAATGCCAGGAATCAAAAACATACTAGAGAATATTTTCTAATTGATTTGGTCTTGTCTCAAGTCTCTATATTTTTAGGAGCCATAGTCTCCTGTGGCTATCAGTTCCATGGCTGGACAACCAATACATAAAATATTTTTTATATTGAAGTATTTTAAGTATATACTTCATTATATATGAAGTATTTTAAGCTTCCCTTAATTTACTGTCAGTGTGACTCCCGTTAGCATAAATTGATAGCCCAGCCTGGAGAAGAGAAGGCTGCGTGAGGACCTCATAGCAGCCTTCCAGTATCTGAAGGGGGCCTATAGGGATGCTGGGGAGGGACTCTTTGTCAGGGACTGTACTGACAGGACAAGGGGTAACGGGTTAAAACTTAAACAGGGTAAGTTTAGATTGGATATAAGGAGGAAATTCTTTCCTGTTAGGGTGATAAGACACTGGAATCGGCTGCCCAGGGAGGTTGTGAGCGCTCCATCCCTGGCAGTGTTCAAGGCCAGGTTGGATGAAGCCTTGTGTGGGATAGTTTAGCGAGAGGTGTCCCTGCCCATGGCAGGGGGGTTGGAACTAGATGATCTTGAGGTCCTTTCCAACCCTAACTATTCTATGATTCTATGATTCTATATATCAGACGAGAGAGGGCATAATCATTCCTTTCTGCTTTTCTCATATAACCCATGTGAAAACTCAATAAACCTCTTTGTTATATCCTTTCCTAGACATCTCTTTTCAAGACTGAAGGGTCCTAGCCTGCTATTTCTTGGGTGGAAGATTTTCCTGCATCTTTGATCACCATTACCATGCTTCCCTAAGTTTTCAAGCTTTGTATCATTCTTTTCTCTCATGATAAAGAAGAACTGTACAAAGTATACATCTGGAAAAATATTCAATTTTATGGTGGCTTAACAATTTTCTCTGATCTCTATTGCCTTCCTATTAAGCCTTAACAATTCTTTTGTGACTGCCAGTTAAGAGCTAACTTAAATTTCTGAGTCTCACTCCTTCCTGAAATCTACCATCTTACTGCAATGATTGGCCATCTGTTTTAAATGGCAAGTAAGGTTCGTCCACACTCTTTGCCATCAGCATAATTTTACATATACCTATATTGAAGTCTACTTTCTTATCTGTTCACTGAGACTCATAACGATTTTTCCACAATTCACCACAGTTTGCCCTTGCCTCACAAACAACGTTTCATTCTAGACAAAAAATTAGATTTAAATTCACAAAAATCTGCAGCAGCACACCACAAGTTGCAATGCATTTTACACAATCTATGGGATACAATGTTATTCACACAGTGTTTCAGTGTCCAAAACATCCCAGGCAGCCAGTCCCACCTACTCCCATCCTTGATGGGGGGAGCAAAGTGGAGAGAGTAATGAAAAGTCTTGATCTAAATTGTATCGACAAAGAACCTCCAGAAGTCGAGAAATAAGATAATTTTCACTCCCTTACATTGTGCTTATAAGTGGATCAGATCTCACCTAACCATACTTTTGTTTGTAACAGATGTTATTTTAACATACTCAACATACTCTGTAGCTGCTTATAATAAATTACACATTAGGTGATTAGTGACATAATGAGTCACTGTATTTGTACTTGGGATTCTCATGCTGAAGTATAAGAGCTGCCATTGTAGGGATTCTTTTGCTCATCTTTCTTTTCATGCAGTTTCCCTTTTTGAAATTGAGCAGAGATACAATGATTTTTTTATTGAATCTACAGGAACATTGACTATAAATTCATTATGCTTATTGTTATAGAGAGGCCCTGTAGCTGAAGAATGCAGAGTTGTTACGTCTTTGCTCAAGGATACAGAATTCCTGTGATTTCATCAACAACACATACTCAATGCTGAATAATGCTCTCTTTTTGCTCTTGCTGACTTTACCATGCCCTTAAAATTATATAAAAGCTAGTCAGTTTTCAATTTCAAAAGCCCTAGTCCTTCATTCAAGTTAAGATCACCTCTTTTGTATAGGATTTCTTTATTACACAGCATCCCAGTCTTGCTTACCACACCTTCTACAGCCAGGCACTGAAAATCTACCATTCAGCCAGTTTCCGAAACAACACAGAGTACTATAAACATTTAAGAGAATGATGCTACAGGTGTCCTGGTCTTCAACTGTCTTCCTAAAGGCTGGTATAATGCTTCTTTATAAATTTACTAGATTATAGACATGGGAAAGCCATGTATGCCAACTATCTTCTCTGTTATAAGATACTCAACACTATTTCTCACATTAAGGTCTAGATAGTTGAACTTCTAGATGGACAAAATAAAATTAAAAAGAGTAAAAAAAAAGTGAGGGTGATTGGACACAAAATCATGGTTAATTAGTGGTACACTACCTAAAGGCTTGTAACAAGTGAAACACCACAGAGGTCTGTACTGAGAACAAGCTATTTGACCAAAATTAAGCATAATTCATTGTATTTGATTAAACCTGGGAGACATGCTCCTTTAATTAATGAATGCCCAAAAGGAAAATAGAGAATGCAAAATGAAGCAACTTACTTGTAAATTTATGTAAGTGTTCCCACAGCTGCTTTTCTTACATCTTTTTCTTCCACCCTTTAATTATTTGAATTGCCTGTACTTTCTGCGTTTGTAGATTTCTCTCCCAAGGCTGTCTATTGTTTCCAGTTTCTCATCCAAGTCCCTCCTCACTTTATTGTTTTTGGGGGTGGGGGGAAGTATAATTTGAATCATTCCTTAAAGGTGAGACAAAATTTCAAGAAATAATTAAGAAGCCTCTAGCAAAACAGTCAACATACAATATTTTATACTAAATCTATGCAGCTCAGTCACACTTTTATTTATTATTATAATCCATATTTCTGATCTGGTTTGATTTCATTATAACCTCTTGTGCCAAGACTGTCCTCAGATTTATCAGTCATACAATGATCTTGCTGCTGATAAATAATTATATTGATAAAACTTTAATTGTGGCAATCTTCTGCTACAGAGAAAATTATCTCAGTAGCACTGGACTAAATGCAGGGAATAGAGGCTTTTTCTGTACAACAATTAAAGTCTAGTTTCATAATTTGCTGATATGAGCATGTATGCTTATATTTCAGATTACCAGTCTATTCTGATAAGATACCAATTCTTCAAGTCACTTCAGTCAATTTCTATGAGCTACAGTCACAGTTAAAAATGTAAATAAACATAATGAAAAGGAATAGAGAGATTTTCAAGGATTTTGCAAGGTGCAATCCATGCAAAGCAAAAATGCCTTGCTGAAACTTTCTATCTTCTGGGTATTTTTACATAGTACATTCTGAAAATCCCTCTGGAATTTTACAGTGTTTTATTGACCAAGCACATGTCTGTACTTGTCAGTTTGGTATTGTCCATTTGTTTTAGTACTCCCCTGTATTTTAAACACAATTGAATCTGACAGGTTATATGTCTTCTTTTCTAATAAAAATATTTGTCACAGAATACCCCCAGGGCTTTCACCTAGGTCTTTTAGGCAGGTGCAACCCCTAAGAATAGTAAGCAGACCTTCTGGAGTTACTTTACATCCTGCTATGTTAAGGGTTGGACTTGATAATCTTAAGGGTCTTCTCCAACCCAAACAATCCTATGATTCTATGATTTGCCTGCTGAAAAAAAAAAAAAAAACCAAAAAAAAAAACCCCAAACAACCCTGCACATATAGCTGGTAAATACATCTATTTTCCAGTTTGCTATATTAATAATAAATTCTGATCAGTTTCAGCTGCTACAAAGTCAGCAGTAATATGTAGCTACTGAACTATCTTCCCATGTTATTTCAAGATGTAATAAGGCACATAATTCAGCAACACTTGCATTTTCACATTAAAACTGTGCAATACAGCAGAGAAGATTTTCCCATATCACACGAGATAGGATAAACAAAAGTTATTCTCAAGAGTATTAAAACCAGCACTTAATACATTTCTAACCCTTAGATTAACTGGTTTACATATTACATTGAAAAGAGCTTATAAAAGCTTGAAAAGCAAGATTAAAAGAATTTTATTGATGGACTTCAGATATGATAGCATTAGACATGATAATGCAGTGTCACAAGAACACAAACAGAAACTAGCTCTCTCTTAATGAAATGCAACAACAGAGAAGAAAACCCAAGCATTTCTCATATTGCGTGTTTAGATCACACTCCCCAGTGTGAACAGGCTGGCTATCAGCACCAGACCTCTCAATGGGAATGTCTATTTTGAATCTTCTCTTCTTGCCTCAGAAAGTATTGATTTTTCAATAGCCAGACACAAACGGTTTTGGTGCAACTGTTCCCAGAGGCATGCTTAGTACAGATAGCCTAAAGATCCACCTAACCTCCTACCATGAATTTTCCTTGAGTTGCAGCACCCTTGGGAGATTAAGGAACTGAACCCAGCTTGGATCACAACTGGTAGTAAATCGCAAATTCTTGGGAATTACCATTCCCTCACCTTTAAGCTTTTGGAGGGCATACCTGGTAACTCAGAGGGACCCTTGGTTCAGAGCCAGATTATCATCTGACATCTCCAGTAAGAAGGAGCCTGTTTTCTGGAGTCGCAGTCTCACCCAACAAGCTGAGCAGGGCCAGAGCTGGGGCTGGGGCCCATCATCAGCTGAGGGGTAGCCGGGTGAGCTGTGTGGACCAGGCCACAGTGAAGGTGAGCCTTGGGTAGTCAGGGCAAGATAAAAAAATCAAGGCCAGCAGCAACCTGGCAGGCCTCAGGTAAAAGCAAGGGCCCGAGGCTCAATGCAGCTCCTAGGCCACTGCGGAGGTCCCCACAAAGCCCCCTGCCTCTCTCATGTAGCTGTGGGCACAGCTGCCCAAAGCTTCTGGGAGATGGTGTTGGAGAAGGTATTACAGAATCACAGAACTGTTAGGGTTGGAAGAGACCTCTGGAGATCATGCATTCCAACCCCCCTGCTCAGGCAGGGCCACCTAGAGCAGGCTACACAGGAATGCATCCAGGGGGGTTTTGAATGTCTCCAGGGAGGTGTTGCAGAGCAAGGCCTCCTGGTCCACTCAGGGACAGATGACTGATTCAGATGTTTAATTAAGCTGGACTGCTGTAACTAGCTGATCCCTAGTCTTCTCCATGCTCAAGTCTTTTTGCAATGGACAAGCTGCAGTCTGTACCTCAACAGGGAGGGCTGACCTCATCGGGGATCTGGTGCTTTCCGTTGTTCTCTGTGGCTCCAGTTCTTCCTGCTTGCCAGCACCTGGGTGCTGGAAATAACCCTGCCAGAGTGAAGTATTCTCAGTAAAGTGTTCTGCTTAAAAAAAGAAAAAAAAAAAAAAGAAAAAAAAGCGATGAGAGCCCTTCTACCAGCTTCTATCTGAATTTAGGATGGCTATGTGATCTCCTGCAATAAAAGAGATTTTTTTGGTTTTCTTTTACTCTAAGAGACATACATTTACTGAGAACAATTCTTTTTTCAGTAAGGTTCAGCAAATATATTATTAGTTAAACGTGCAGTTTCATACCTATATGAAAAGTTAACTAAATAATTTTTGTTGAATTCTATTCTACATTAATATTTGTTGTGAAATTTTGCAAATATATTTTTTCAAAAAGTTTCAAATTCAATCATGAAATTGTTTTAGTTCAACATCACATAAGTCTTTAAAGGCTAAAAAAGTAAAACACAAATTTGAAAAAATTCAGTGTTTTATTTCAAATAAAGAAAGAATCCTTCTCCCCCCACATTTGGTCACGCACCATGAAATCTTTCATTTCTCATCAAGCGAACCCAAGACTTCTTTCTGTTCAATATATCTTAACTCACTTTGAATGAAAAGAACCCATTACTGCACACCTTCACCTACAAACACAGTATCACAGCCTAGGGTGACTGCATATTTAAAGAAAAAAATACAAGTAAAAATCTCTCCCTGTTCTTTCATGTCATCAACACCCACGCTGTTTGTGCAGTTAGCATTTCACAGCTGTAACAGTTTGTCTTCTTTCTCTACAAGTCTATACACACATACAGAAGCCAGTAACACAGTCTACTTACAGTAACTTCAAACTAATGCTGCTGGCTACACTGTTTGTAACTAAACGAGTTCAAAAGATATATGCTATTAACATCAGCAAGTGATTATCTGCCTCAACAGGGTATATGGTAAGAACACAATAAAATAATCAAACAAATAATTATATAGGTCCTTACAAAACTTCAGTTACAAATAAAAGGTCTGCATAAGTTTTGATGCTGGTTCTTAATCACATCCATATCATGACAATGTGATCAATCAGAGACATATTATGATTTAAAGAACACATTATGATTTAAAGAACACATTTTATACAAAGTATTTCTGTTGCTAAAAGCAGCACAGGAACTTTTTAAATGCATTGCTATTTGTGATGACTTATTTTTTTTAAATTGTATTCAGCATGGATTTCACAAGAATTATCTGGAACATGCCTACAAAGAGCAGTTATAACAAACAGGCTGTTATCAGCCTCATATGCATTTTTTTTTCTTCCACATTGTCAGGTCCCCTGAAAATTTTCTCTTCAGCACTGTCCATATAAATTAAAAGATCAGCTAAGGAAAATATTCTAAACCTGCTAAATCTCAGAGATATTACTGTTCAACTGCATAGCAAATTGGATTTACCTAAAAAACCCAAAACAAAACAAAACCAAAAAAAAAAAAAACAACAAAAACCAACACCACACCACAACAAGAATTAAAGTTTATGAATATAAATATTCATAAATACATCAAGCTATGATAAAGGTAGAGGACTTTATGTAAAGAAAGGATTACAGGAATCCACCTTATAGGATCCACCATAGGTATAGCACCTCTCTTGGAGACTGAGTTGTTCTTATGAAAAGAATATGCTAAATTATTTCATTTTTTCTTTACACCTTCCTTGAATTAGAAATCCAAATCCATGTCAAACTTCATCAGGAAGTTCTTTGTTCTGCTCAGCAATCACCCCTCTCCTCATTAAATGCTAAATATTATCTGTTTAAAACCATGTAGACCTTTACTTAATAACAGTGGCAAATTGCATGTTTATTTTCATGAATACATGTATTTCAGGGTGGTTCTTACTTTGAATGCAGGCTTTGTTGATTAAATAGCACAAAAAATACAGCATCCCATCACTGTATTACTCAAGCACAATACATTATAAAAATATATTAATAAAAATAAATATGTTTTTAATTTCACATAGTGTTATTATCTTTTTTAATGTTAGTGGAATAAAGGAGAACTCTAACATATGTCTAGATTAGCGATGAAGTATCTCCTGCAATAATTTGGACAAAAACTTGCAGTTATGTATTTTTCTGCAATGCTTTCTAACTCAAGAAGTAGTTTTCTCCAGGAGATGTTATGGAACTCTGGATTAATTTTACTGGCTTGAGGCTTCAGTCATATAAATTAGCACACACTGCCCAGTTACTCAACAGCTCAGCTTGTGTGAATACGTTCATACCCCTGCATCTGAGTAAAGATTTCCAAGTTATGTTTTTGCACATCACTATCAAGTCAGAGACATTTAGCTCTATAGAAGAGAGTACCCACTTTCAAACAGTTGTCTGTAAGATACGGTAATCTTCAAAATAACTCCAGGTCTACCTCCATTTTCTAAAGATAAGGAAGAAACAAGGAATTAGAGAGATTTGCTCAAGATCTTCCCAAAAATCTATGTCAGAGCACATGACACTGTCAGACCTCTAGTGTCTCCATCTCTTATCCCAAGCTTACAACCAGGCTTCCTGTCACTGCTGCAGATAAAGCTGTGGGGTTTGGAGAGGAAAAAGTGTTTAAGATCTGGAGCATAATCCTGCACAGCTAACAGCTTGAAACAAGTATTTATTTACTAAATAATCAAAGCTAGAAGGACAGAGGGAGAAAGAACAAAGGGCAAGCCTAGGAACCTAGTTTAGAAAAGAATACTTTCAGAAAAAAATATTCTGTCTGTAAGATCATGCCAAATAAGCCTGAAAAGCCTGGACTTATTTAAGCACTTTTCAACAAACAATATTAAAAACAGAATGAACTGGGTTTTCCTCAGGATACATGTAAGGTATATGATTCTCAGGACAGAGAATCTGACAGAGTTCATTGAGAAACTCCAGCTAACTCACAGCTTCTTATAGTGATAGCTTTTGCCAGGCCTTCCTGTACAGACGAAACAGCAATTTTTGCCATCCCCATGGTCAGACGAAGGAAAAAAGCATCTAGGTGCACTTTGAAGATATTCCCTGTTCTGCACTGAATTCAGGCTGTAATCTGCTGAAAGGCCCTTTCTGTTTTAAGCATCTTATTTTTCTATTAAAATGCAGCCTTTATGTTTTTTACACTTCAGAAATTTAATTATATCAAAAAGTAAGATTAATCAAGTGCCCAGAAGATACTTAAAATTCAGAGCAAAATTACACTTTGAAATAGCAACAGATATATCTATGTACCAAATAAGAGTACTGCAGCACTGCCTTGCCTGAGGCTAACTGTAAGTTGCCACACTGCCATGAGAGACCCAGTGAAAATGCCTGTAGCAAAAGCTCCCCAAAGTATGTGATTTCTGAGGTTACCCCTGTCTCTGGCTGGAGACACCCAGTTAGAGGTGCCTGGGCTTTCCATCACCCCAGTACATTGGCATAGGGCAGAGCTGGGAAGGAAATACAGACAAAGCCACACTCAGAGCAGCCACCAGAACAGGAGTTTGTTTGGTTTCCTGTTTTTTTGTTTGCTTGAAGTTTTTTATATTATGGTTTTTGTCTTAAGGAGTAAGATCATGTTTACAATCTTCAACTTCCTCTTCAACTGATACCGAGTTTTGCTATACTTCTTCTAAACGCAATACTGATACTAAGCTTTCCCAAAGCAATTATCAAGAGCTGGATATGTAAGAGTGAGGAATCAAAAAATAAGCATATAGAACATAGATGATGACATATATTCATCTCTGTATCAATAACACATATTAAACCTCACGAACTGATAATACTGTGATTTTTCTAATACACTATTACGATTAATTAGATTTACTGACATAAAATATTTAAAACCAACAAACCACAAAGACTAAAATCAAGATACACTTGGGAACTGTTTTGCTACCTGCCTTTCATCTTATTACTGAAAACTATGTACATCACAGGTGTATTTATATTAAAAAAATATATGTTTTTAAATCTTGAAAGTCAAGCTTTATTTAGCACACTTTCTTATTTCAAGCAATCCCTTACATGAATGAATAAATGATAAAGGGGCATAAGACCACATTTTGAACATAATAGCTATGCAAAACTGACAAGTGTCAACTTCTCTCTATTAGTTTATAACATAAAATCTGATAGAACTCATTCTGTAAAATTAATTAAATTGTACCAAATACACACACAAATATGACAGTAATTAAGTAAAGAGGTTCTAAACTTGGCTGTTCACTGACAACAACAAACACGGCTTTCATGACAGTTACATAACTTATGCTAACAGTATAAATAATAATGAATAACCAACAACAAATACCTGGAAATACAGTATCATCCTAGAGTTCTTAAGTATATATAATTTTTTAAAAACTTCTAACACAAATGGTCAATACAAATTTTAGATTAAGAGAATAAAATTCACTGAGAATGTTCAAGAGGCTTCATATTCCAAATGAAATTTTGCATTTTTTCCAATTTGGTTATTTTCTCCAAGAGTCTCTGAAATAAACTGAACAGTCAGAATTAAATTGCAACCTCCATTCTAATAATGACTTTTGAATATTACCTACAGTAATGGAGTAAAATGCAGTATAACTTTAACGACTGGGGGGGAGGGGGGTGGGGGAAGAAGCAAAGTCAATTTCCTGATCTGACAGAAGTCAGAAGAGAATGTTATGTTAAACATTTTGAAGATAATCACCAGAAAGTCTGAATATTGCAGAAAATGTCTTGCAGAAATGATAAATACAGGAATGCTGCATTCAGAAAAAATTACGGCAGCAAAATATGACCATAAATGCAAAGACTATGCTGATAAGGAATGATATCCAAGTGCTACTAAGGAATAGGGTCCCAAAGTATTAGAAGGTCAGGGCTGAAAAACTGCTTACTGAACCAACTGAAAGGCCATGTTTCATTATTCTAGAAAAGGGGAATAACTTGTTTCTGAGGAACTTAAATCAAGGAAAACCTCAATGACATGTCTTTGATTGGTTTTGCTAGATGAACATGATAAACTGATTTTTGCTATTATAAAGGTTTCCCTACTAGTCAGAAAGAGCTACTGTCTTGAGGAAGCATGAGTATCCTGGCACTTCAAAGATGGTCACTGAAATTCAAGTGAAATATTTGGCTGGTGTCACAAATAAATGTATTTGAAAATATTTATCTGTTAGGGAGTTACAGATTGCTGTGTTGACATTGTTTAAAGACTGAACAATCACGTCACTTTCATATTTCAAAACACTTACTGGATTGACATTCAGTAACAACATGTTTTGCCAGTGAATAGTTCCTATTCCCTATCAATCATTATCAGTACATATTCAAAGCAATTAGTCATTCCAAATGGATTTTGGGCTAAAAAACATAACACTCCTTGATGGACTCTGACGTGCAGAGTGCGATTCCAGCCATACCCCAGCCTCAAGCTATTAGTGTCAGGTCATTTGTCTGTGTATCATTTATTGGAGTTTGCAACAGCTGAGGATATCTGCTGGACTGCTAGAAGTCCAAGAGATAGATGTGGATCCAAATCCAAAGAGTGGCTCTTTAGCTGCAAAATAAGCAGTCACTGCAGTAACAGACAACAGCAATCTTAATTGTAATGAGTACTTGAAATGCAATATCTGGGAAAAATGTGGCACACATGCACCTGACCAATCTGAGTTTCTGACCACTACTAGCACATACTTGACAAGTCTTCACAATATGGACACCTTGGGTTATACATTCTTCTGACTGTGCTTTTTGCCCAAGTCATGGATGAAAGAAAAAAAAATATCCTGTGTTTGGAGAAGATTCCATGAAGATGCATGGATTTATGCATTAATTTACATGTCTATGGAGTAAATATTAGATGTTTAAACTAGAGCCAAATTCCTGCACCAAGGGGTCATGAAACTGCCTACTGCCATGTAAACATGAGACAGGAGAGTCTTTTACCAGTGTATGGTGGCTGGTGTATACAGAGAAGGCAAGATAGATCAAAGCTCTAGCTGGTATAGGTTACAATAACACCCTATGGAGCTCTATCAGCCGAGTGCGTTAGATGTGATTTTTGGACATTCACCCTGTGGTTCAGAGAACTCAAGATTCCTCTAGTTTCTTTCATAGAATTCACTGTCTGGGGGGAAGACACTCAACCTTTATCAACTAGTTATCAAGATAGGGATGTAGCTTCAATATCTGACAATTAGGAATCATAACCTTATCCACTGTATCATGTTTGTTCAGTGCTCTTCCACATCATGCAAGAAAACTCTGTCCCCTGTAGCCAGCCAATCTCACAAAACTAGGGAAAGGTGGTGTCCACTGCTACCCAGTATGGGTCAAATTCTCCTTTTTGCCAAATTGCCATCTTAGAGCTCACTGGTTTTTTTTTTCTTACTCTTGTACATTCTAAGTTTTTTTTTTTTTTTTCAAATTCTTGAGCTGTTGTCACCATCTCAATGATTTCAGGCCTGTCTGTATTTTTCCTTTTATTGTACATGGCTTTAGCTCACATCCCTTCCATGCCTTAGCAACAGTTTCATAATAAATTTGAGCCAAGACCATACTACTGCACTGCATCAAATGAGGTCTGAAGTGACAGGTTGAGGTTACAGCATGCCACCACTGGAACTAGGAATGTCAGTGAATACTTGCTCATTAAACACTTTCAGTGCCATGTGAAGACCAAGGGCAAGAATCACAAATGAATAATGATCCTCTCCTCCTATGAATCTAAAGCACTTACAGTACAAAAAGCTGGTAGAGACCTGGAAATAAGCTTCCAGTTGAGAAATAGGAAGCAGTCTTTTTTCTGGAATACAAATATTATCCCCACAAGGTCACTATTCTGAAACTGAGTTTTTTAGTACACATGGTTCAGGTTGCTGAAATCTGAAATGATTGTAAGGAGTTATACTCAAAACACAGCTGTCGGCAAAAAATGAAAAACATTTTTTATGTAAAGCCATGATTTAGTTAATGTAAATGAAATCCAACACTCAGATCAATGGATTACTAACAGCTCAGATCTAATTAAAGATAAAGAAAACTAAAACAAATTCCTGAATAAAGCTATCAGATTGATTAAGCATGATTCCCCTTCGTAAATCCATGCTGACTACTCCCAATCGCCTTTTTTCACACCCTTTTAGGGACTGAGGTGAGCCTGACTGGCCTGTAGTTCTCCAGATTCCCATTCTTGCCCTTCTTAAAGACCGTAGTGAAATTTGCTTTCTTCCAGTCCTAAGGAACCCTTCAAGATTGCCATGACCTTTCAGAGATAATTGAGAGTGGCCTTGCAATTACATCAGTCAGTTCTGATGCATTGTGGATGCTTCCTAGAACATCCCATGAACTTATACATGTCAAATTTGTTTTAATGTTCCCTAACTGGATCCTCTTCCATCAAGCCTACTTTTCCTGTTCCAGACTGATGCAAAACAAGGCACTGCAAACTTTGGCCTTTTTCATGTCCTTTGACATACTGGTCCCTGCCCAACACAGCAGCAGATTTTCTCTGGTTTTCCTTTTGCTGTTGATGCACTTAAGGAGGATGTTCATGTTGTCCTCCACTTCCTTCACCAGATTCAATTCCGGTTGGTCTTGGCTGTCCTAAGATAATGACAGCACTGTGTTGTTAAGTGACAGTAATCACCTTGGAGAAAAGTTTGCAGAAGCAACTCCTTTTCACATTTCCTACCCTCACAGCAACAGGGACTGGGTAGGCTTGGCCCTATTCTAGAGATAAAACACTTGAGAAACTGACCTTCTGGTCTGACCCAGTGTCACTTGCATGTTATCAATAAGTTGCAGCGGGTAGTCTGCATGTAAAGTTCAACAGGCATGGTGCCTCTCTGAGATGCTCTTGACAGCAAACTGTTTGTAAATGATACAGTTTAGCCCAATGCACAGTTTGGATAAGAGAAACAGTAGAAAGAAAGAAATAACATCTAATGTAGCTCCTCAATTCAGAATTATCTGTTGTACAAAATGACCAAAAAGGCAGAATCTACCCAAACTGGGAGGATAGATCAAATTGACAGAAAGAAAAT
The DNA here is from genome assembly GCF_037157495.1 of Lathamus discolor. Classification (NCBI taxonomy): domain Eukaryota; kingdom Metazoa; phylum Chordata; class Aves; order Psittaciformes; family Psittacidae; genus Lathamus; species Lathamus discolor. The sequence continues at coordinate 81,439,834 of NC_088885.1, forward strand.
ATGATAGCAATAATTGTTATAAGTCTCCAGGGCTCAGTAAGAGAACTGGTCAGAGATTTGGGACTGACTTATGAAGAAAGAAGCTAAAACATTTATTATAGCAAATTTCATTTAGCTTGACAGTCAGGAGCAAATATGAGATGTGGAAAAGTTTAAAGATAGAACATAATTTATTGTCTTCACTGTACAAGAGAGTATGCAAAACAAAGAATTCAGCTTTCTTGCTTTAATGTTAGGGACATACAGGAACTTTGCTTTATGATATACCCAAGTTTATGAAACTTTGCATTTTAAGAATAATCAGAGCTTTAGATATATTAAATGTTATTCAAAATGTATTATATTCAGGTCTGACAAAAGAGGAACTGATTTACAGGATGAGGCATATTATACACAAGAAATAAAGCTTCCATTGTAAGATGGTGCCTTACATCAAAATCAGGAAAAGATACTTAATCATATAATTATACCTATATATATAATTACACAGAAATTATAATGTGTTTCCCTGACTGAAACATGTACTTCAATTCATGACACTATTACTAAACCAGTCGCATTTGTGAATCAAATGACTGTATAAACTACACTGAGTATCCATTTCTTTAAAAACTTGGTAAAAAAATCCATTTGCATAAAACCCCCAATCAGCCAACCAAAAACACCTACAAAAAAACAACACAGAAGCAGGCAACTCAAATAACTCTTCTGAAAACCACTGTCAGCCAGCAGTAGTATGATTTCTCCCAGGAAGTTACCATGTTGCTACTAAAACCCAATAAATGAGATTTTTTTTAAATAGGATTTTTAAAGTCTGTAGCTGAAGTCCTTACGCGGGCAGCCTCCTTTGGGATCAGTACCTGTACCTATCTTAAAACCTTTGCCACTCCTACTTACACTAACCAGTAGCAAAGGTATTGCATTCAACTGGAACGCTTATCAAGCAAGGTCAGATATTGAAAGACTAGCAAAAGAATAAAGCAAGCAAACAAACTTTAGACCTTGTAGGGGAAAAAAGAGGGGATGCACGAAGAAATTATACTAGAGGAATTTGTAAAAAATTAATATTACAAGACATGGAAATCTAAAAGATAACCTAAAACCTTGCCAAAGACAAAGCCCAAGACAACAGTAAAGGAGAATGAACATGTAACAAATAAAAGAGGAGAGGAAAAAAGCAAACACTGGAAAAATTAATAAACAATGAAAAAACCCCACAGATACATGCTCAACTATTAAAAAAAAAAAAAAAAAAAACAACCCAAAACAACATACAATAGACCCAAAAAAAAGATTGCTGGGTAAAAAGAGAAGGAAATAGAGGTATAATGGAGATGCAGTAGATGTAGGTTTTGGAAACAACTTCTCTAGCAGGAAACTAATATGCCAAGGTGTTACAATACAGATTACAATAAAATTCTTTATAACATTAAAAAAGAAGAATGGATGGCAAGTTGGAAGTGGGGCAAATGCTGAAATTCATCTAACGGAGAATAATGCATACAGCTGTTTCTGTAATGTGGAGAAAGAAGAATATTAAAATATGATTTATGTTCAGTGGGAAGATTTTGAGAACAACACTAGAAAAGCCATAAATAAACTTCTGTGTAGAGAACTTAAATTGCATGCACTGGTGTTAATTCCCAGACTTGTACTTTTTGAGTTTTCCCAGGCATGGAGCTCCACCTTGATTTAGCTGTATAATTCAGCACCTTAAGAAAACAGAAGTGATCAGACCCACTTACTGTTGCTGAATGATGAAGCCAGACAAGAGGCAAGATACTGATATTCAAAGATAAATGAAGCTGTATTAAATAAAAAAATGGAATATGATAGAAATTAATAAGTGCATTTAAAAAAAAATCCAAACAACTCATGATTTTAATGTCAATGACTACAGTTCTGGTTGTACAATGCACAAGACTGACAAACGTTAACATAGCTACTCAATGAAAAACTCCGATCTCTTGCAAAATCCGTTCGCAGAAAAATATTGTCCTACTTAAAAAGTATTTTGTGCAATGTGCATTCTATTAATGGATGATAATCATTTAATAATAACTCTTCTCCTTAAGGAAGAAATATTAAACATATCAGATATGTGAAATACAAGCAATTAATTGTACACCTTAGTGATATTGCAGGTTCTACCTACCAAATACTGTGATATAGGGAACTGTCACTGAAAATACAAGTTGTCATTACAAAATTAAGATTTTGTGCTTTGAAATGCTCAGTAAAATAGAACAAAACACAGTTTTTTTTTTACTGCCCACTGAGATTTGTCACAGTCCAGATATCCCAGCATTAGCCTACTGACTTGTGTTGTAGAAATAAGGTCATGCATCAGATATGTGTTTATACAGCACACTTTCATAACTCTTCTTTATAAAAAGTTACTGGCAGATAGAGCTAAATTTCTACCCATAACTATGTATTTTAACTACCCATATGTTAACAAAAGACTGCAACCATCATGCCTAATTTAACTTCTGTTTCTATTAAAAGTCTTCATTCAGGCTATCTCCCAAATCTATGCAATATGATGTACTGACACCTTTAAATTTTAATAATACATACATATCCTCCCTCAGGTGACCCCATCTTCAAATGTTTTACATGGTAGCTGAATTTTTGTATGGTAGAAAGAAACATCTTCATAAACTTGTGTACGTGGATTTTGAAAACATACCATTGATATTGTCATGACTAGGAGACACATAGATCGAACTATTAATGATCTTAGAACAACATTGTATCTGCAAATAGATTTGGCTATTATTGTATAGTTCTGTCAGGAGACTATTGCTTGGAGGCTCCACAACTGGGAATTTTAATAGTACCACTCAGAAGTACAAGCAAAGATGACAGTAGACACTCTAGAACTTTACACACTGATTGCAGGTAGTCAATTATTAACAATTACTAATGATTCTAGGAATACAACTTTGGGACCTGAGTAAAACTGGTTTTAGGATAACAAAGAACAAATTTTGATTGTATCCATAGATAGTAAATTAGAAAATAATGCAGTGTTATGAAGCCATTAAAAATAAACACACCTCCTAAAGACTTGCAGAAGTAACTTTGGAATCATAGTTTCGCAAGAAAACACCTTAAAAACGAAAACACTGGATGCGTAAGAATACTACCAGAAAAAAGAAGCAGGTACCAAAAATTTATGTAATTTGTGATTCAAAAAAAAATCAGACTACAAAGAAAATGCCCAAAACCTTGAGAAATTCCAAAAGGCAACTGGAGCTACTCTCTAGCATTTCTTGCTTACAGAAACTTCTAGGTTGTATTAGAATGTAACAAAAAAAAAAAAAAACAAAAAAAACCCACCCAAATTTTTTCCTTATAATGCAACCAATTTTTCTTGCTTAGATTTTCAACTGTCTATGACTTCTTGTTTGTAACTTCTAATATTAGGCAATTTTTGATTATTAACCTTCAACATAGTAAATTGCAGTAAAACACTATCATTCATGCAGTCCTATTCACACATAAACAAACAAAAATTTTTCTTGGCAAGCTAATTCATTACACTGGACAATAAAGTACAGCAGTTAACATTTTAAAATGTCAAGCAGATTTGTTTAATTGCACTAGTATCTCTGGAGATAGGACTATACAATTCTGACCTTCTGAATGGTCATATTAACATTTAAAACAAATCTACATATAACAAGATATTATAATATTTGAGGTAAAGTTCAAAATATTTTGAATCAATTCATGCAAGATTAGATAAGAACATGCAAAGGGCAGAAGAAAGATGGAGAACTGCAGATTCAGCTAACTGTTGATTACCAGAAATAGAAGTTTCAATCTGAATTTGAAACCTTAAAAAGCATTTCTCTTGTGTCAAAAATCCACACATAAGCATAAAACCAAAATGTAACCCAAAATGAATGCTGCTACAAAGAACTATTATATTACTCTGTGTGATCCGTTAAAAAAAATCCAAACAGTTCACCATTAGGTAAAGTTAAAATTGTACTGATGGCTTAAGGATTACCTTTTGCAAAGAAACTATCAATATCATCATGCATTATAAATGCCTGTATTTGTCCATGAAAATATAAATAGTCCCCTGATCATTCTCGTGGAGATGACCATCCTCGATCAGGACTGGAGCACCTCCCGTATGAAGACAGGCTGAGTAAGTTGGGGCTGTTCAGCCTGGAGAAGAGAAGGCTGCATGGAGACCTCATAGCAGCCTTCCAGTATCTGAAGGGGGCCTATAGGGATGCTGGGGAGGGACTCTTCATCAGAGACTGTAGTGACAGGACAAGGGGTAACGGGTTAAAGCTTAAACAGGGGAAGTTTAGATTGGATATAAGGAAGAAATTCTTTCCTGATAGGGTGGTGAGGCACTGGAATGGGTTGCCCAGGGAGGTTGTGAGTGCTCCATCCCTGGCAGTGTTCAAGGCCAGGCTGGATGAAGCCTTGTGTGGGATGGTTTAGTGTGAGGTGTCCCTGCCCATGGCAGGGGGGTTGGAACTAGATGATCTTGAGGTCCTTTCCAACCCTGACTATTCTATGATTCTATTCTATGATTCTATGATTCTAAACATCTGTAGCATTCCTTAGCAGATGTAATTATATTGCTTCTGCCAGTCTTTGCACTGCTCAGTAACAGGAAGTTAATGGAGCCTTAACCAAGGATTTTAAGGCCAGCATACTCCATACTGAGGAAATAGATTTCCCTAGAAAGCATTTGGTAAAAATAACCACAGAACCTTATTTTTTCTTTAGTGACGGTTCTCAAAAGGTGTTTGATTATACCTGTAAATTCAAATTAACTGAAACTGAGGTTAAAAGCATCAAAATTCCTTAAGTCTCATCACAGGAGAGTGTTGCGACTGGATAGCTGCCTAAACCAAATATTTTTTTTTTTATCCAGCGTGATTACTTACTAAAATTATTTTTTAACTTATGTTCACATTACCTAGTTTTGGAGTGTTCATAACATTAAGGGTTTAAATCTTAAATTACCCATGCATACTGTTAGCAATAGCATCTTAATTTGATTTTCCACAAATACCTGTTACATTGGAAACCTTCTACTACGCTTAGAAGCACCTAGTGAACAACTCAGATTTAGGAAGTGCCATCTTAAGCAAGTTATATAGTATTTCAAATAATATTTTTTCCTCATCTCTTGCTTTCCTGATTCCATCTCTAGGCTAAAAACTGCTTAAGAAATAAGGCAACTATTCAATTTTATTTTGTATTTGCACCATTCAATATGTACAGCCAGACCCTACTATTTCCCATACTAATGCAGGACCAAGAATAGAATTAATAATTTCCTGTTGGGCTTTTCTATAGTACTGCTTATTGTTATATCTTGATAATCATTTAATGAGTTTAATATTCACAACACACCCATTAAGCAAGAAAGGATTATTATTCCCACTTCACAGATGGGGTCTTCGTGCACTTGGTTGAAAATACATTATTTAAATGCCATGAGAACTGAATTCCAAATTCAAAACAGAGATTTTTCCAGAATCACTGGTTATTCACAGCTCTCATTCTCAGTAGAAGCTGTAACTACTCTGTACCTATGCTAATTAGATCTCATGTATTTCAAGTCAAGAAAGGTTTTCATTATGTTCTCGTTCAAGCGAGAGAAAAAAATCTGCTTGAACGATTGAGGAGTGAGTCCAGAACAAGGGAAGTAAATATTACGTCCCTCTATAAAAGTCTTAAAATTTCTCTTAATATTCAATGGAATTTTGGAATAATGTAGGTTGCAAGGGACTACTGGAAGCCATCTAGTACAATTCCTTGCTTGGTTGTTCAAGACCTTGCTCAGTCTAGTTTTAAGCATCTCCTAGGACAGTCCACCGTCTTCCATAACAACCTATTCCAATACCCTTATTGAAGGATTCCTTCTATATATCTAATGGGAACTTACCTTGCTGCTACTTGTGTTTGTTAGCTCTTGTTCTTTTACCCTTCATTTCCAAGAAATGTGATCAGGCATTGATGCCATCATTTGCTGAGCAAAGAAGTTCACCTAAGTATCTCTGAAGTTGTTTTGTAGATGAAGAACAGATAACTGTTTTGTATATGCTGACACACAATAAGTTCCTTAGAAGAGATTTAGACTTTCTGAGATAAAGTCCCAGTTCAAATGATTACATATCAAAAGATTACAAAGACAAATATACAGTAACTAAATTAGACCAAATTTGTCCCTCCAACTTGTGAGAAATAGTAAAATAGAATATAATATCAAGACTCAGAACTCCAACAGTAATGTGTAAGCAATCTAACTAGAATAGAGAATAAAAAATGAAAAAAAAAAAAAAAAAATCAAAGTTGTCTTTTGGCAGGGGAGTGAACATATAGTGGCATATTTATGTCATGAAGGTGAGGGGACTTTTGTTATTAATTATTCTATTAGCTAGATACAGGTTTGATTTCAAAATGGCTATTGTTTAACCTTATAGTAGCTATAATTACTATAGTTACATTAACACAAAATCTAGAAAAATCACAAAAATTATAATAGCCCTTTAGGATCATCTAGACATGAAATACAACTATTTTGCAATTCAAAGTATTGTCAGAAAGAACCACTCTGAGTAGCAGTATAAAAATTTTATATTATGAATGGATAGTTTCAACTAAAAGAATTTGCTCTATAATAGAAGAAAACTCCATTGGGAGAGTAATTTTCAGATAATTCCTAAACCACATGATTTAAAATGGGACATTTAAAATTTTATCATTAAAATCCATGAAAATAAAAAAAACACCCCCCCCCCCCCAAATTTTCTATAGTCTCTATTTCCCAAACATGGAAATGCCCTTTCATGAAGAAAACCCCCACCATTCACAATAAGCATGTTTCTGGAAAATTATGTGCAAAACAAATATTGATTTGCAAAGTGAACTATCACATTACACTAATAATACAGGAAGCTAACAACATTTATTCGTATTGAGCTCTGGGAAACAAAATCTCAGAAGATATAATCTCAGTGAAATTACTTTGGCCTCCAATGCTTTTAGCTCATCAGCATGAACACATTCATTTTAATCTTGTAAAAAGATTACATGTACAGAGAAATATGACATAGTAATGGAAGACCACAAAAGATTCTAGCTTAAGAGCTATAATGCTAATCTTGAGTAACCAACTATGCACTTATTTTACTAGTAAAGTGACAACAAGACAACCCTGTACCTAAACGCTAACCATTTCTTTGTGTGCAAACAGAAAAACTGTAAAAATGGGAAAAAGGTTCCTGAGATACAGTTTTTTACAATATGGAAGCTAGGCTATCTGGAAAACATATAAAGTAGCTCAGAAGTGAGTGTTTTCTCTTGGATTCTGTGCCATTTCTTAGATCAAGGATCCTAGTGTCTAGATAGGAGCATTTAAATGTTCTGAATTCCACAAAGTATGAGCAGGTATCCTGGACTGCATGTCCTCATGCAAATTCTTAACACACAAGAATATTTCTAGTCTTGCTTAAACTAGAAGAAAGGCTGTGTTCATTTAATTATGAAAAGCTCTGTATAAACAAAGTCATTACATTTACAAAGAAGCAGTCCTTCTGCTAGAATTGGTAGCCATCTAATACACTGTACAAGGAATATAATTTCTATTGAAGTTATGATTTTTGCAAGAGAATATGCTGTTTATCTGTATTTGGGTATCAGTGGTGAAATGTAGACTGACATAGATTACGCATGACGTGTTTTCTTTCTCTCCTCTAGATAGAATTTTAAACCCTCAGAAATTCTTTAAAAGGTACAGAACATCATTATTGTGAATGTTTCCAGAGATGAGATGGAAACATCTTATTAAATTACCATGCTGCAACTTATTTTAAGCCTTCCAATTAACATTCTTCCTCAAATTACTCCAATGTTTAACCACTAGAGTATTACGAGCACTACATTTCTTGAGATTTCTAATCTATTCTAATTAGATTTCTAATCTAATCTGTCTCACGAAGATTCTGAACAGAATTCAAGCTACTGCAGTACATGTGAAATATAAAAGGACAAGTTTGGTTTCCAAGAAACTGTGAGAAGATACTAGTTTTGCATTTTCTGGGTAGGGCATATTAATGATTCTAACAAGTTATCACAGCAAAGACCTCAGTACAACTATATTATTATACCATAGTACCTAATGGATTCTTCAATAAATACTAGTACCATACTCTAATTCCTATGCTAGATGAGACCACAAATATAATTGAGTAGTTACCCAGTAAAGCTGAGTAAATTATACCAGTCATTGTGTTACACGTTCATGTGCAATCTATTTTCCACATTACCGCAGCCTTTTAAAAACTATGGTTTTAAGTTCTTTTTTTTTTCCAATAGAAAAAAAAATTTTCTTAAAAAAAAAAAAAAAAAAACAGGCTAGTAATTTATTATAACACATTCCTATTCTGTTGGTTTTCCTGTCACATCTTTAAAACCAAAAGTGAATGTTATCACTGCTATTTCAACATCGTAAGTTTATTATTGTATCTGAATTTCATTAACATGTTTACTCTTGATCCTGAAATACCAAAATATTTAATTAGCTGTTTTGATAGTCCCCAACTGAACAGATTTCCCAATAACCTGCCAAAAACAATGTCTCTGGGAAACATTTCCTATTCCTAGTATATGCAAAGGATATATTGTGATGAAAAAAAAAAAAAAACAAACCTTCCTAATTGAAATAAAACATTTATCATTAGCTGGACAATAAATTTATTCTATCTCAATTATAAGTCCAAATTCACAGTTTTGAATACTTCAAGAGGTATTATAAGGGAAGTAAGTACTAAGGAACTGGATTTACTTCCCCTTAGTGATAGTTTTGTATATGCATCTCTAATCTAAACAGGATTCTTCCCTTTTTTTCTTTAGCTTATTAGGGCTTCTACATAAAGTAATATTTTTCCATCTTCATAAAGACTTCTGTATTTCTCTGTTTTTGCTAGATTTTTTATGTTCTTGCAAGGTTCTAAAACTAATTTTCTGTAGTTTATCTTATTCAAATAATTCTGACAAAAATCAATGATGCCAACTCTTAACATCAATGGAAATCTACTTGAGCAGTCTTTTCTTTCCCTTAATGCTCCAAGTTATACATCACTGACACTAAGATAACTTTTTATATTCCAAATATCTTCAAGTATTCCTTAATCTATCTGCTTATTCATAGCTATTTTAGAAAATTTCTTTACTTTCTAATTACCAGTCATTGTTTCTTCTTATTAAAGATAGTTAACTGAAGTCAGCTTTTTGTTTTCTTTTAATTATTTATCATTAGTTTAATTCCCCATTTATCAATCAAGCCACCTTATCTTGCTATATTTCTCCTGATAAGCTTGTAGAAAAACTTTCGCTTAACTCCCATAAGCCTTTTAGATCTCACTCGGCTCTCTTGTTTTCTTTCCAACAGCTGTACGTGTCACACAGGAGACTTACACATTTATCTAATCTTTCCCCATATTTCATGTAAAGCTGCAAAGCAACTGCTTAAGAACTAAAAACCTAAGGATTTCTTGTTTGTTAGTTTTAAAGGGACTTTAAGTATCCTACACATCACTTTGAAGTTCTCTTGATGTATCAGAAAGCCAAGTCCTGCACAGAGCTAGTTCTAGGATCCCAACTCAAGGATGTATAGGCTTTAGTACTCTGTTGATTTCTGAATTGCTTGAATAATTTTATGGTGATAATTCAACTCCAATAGTACCCATTTTCCTGAAACTGAACCTCTTTGCACTGCTGTATTGCTCTGAGCTCAGAGTTTGTTATGCCTGAGGTATTCAAGTGTTCATCAAATTCAGGTATTTTGTATTTACCAGTAACTTCCTTAGTCCTACTTAAGACTAAACAGCCACTCAGGATGGTTGATTTCCTTCTCTGGATCATAAAAGAACCATTCTGAATAAACTTATAACTCATCCTCTGCATAAAATATTGGGAAACAGGAATTGCAGGCTGCTTCTTTAAGGACCAGGGTGCTGAGAGTTGAGCATAACAAGGCAAGCTGAAGCAGTTGCCTCATTGACAATGTATGATCTTTGAGTTAATGAAAAGCAAGGACCTAAAGCAACTACCTCAAATTATTTGATCAAAAATTGCACTTATATATAATATTGGATTGTAGGTTATAATCAAGAAAAGAAGGCATAAGATTTTTTCATAGAAGGAAGTGGTGTGTTGAAATACAAAGCACAAGATATTCACACAGATATAGGTTTAAAATATTTTTTTCAACAAAACCAACTTTTTTAATTATTTATAGTATAAACTATAAATGCTCTTTTTAGGAGGAATTTATATAAAATAATTATTTGCATGCTGAAAATTAATATAGTAGTTTCATTTCTTTGAATCCAGGACTTTGGCTTTGTAAGATTTCATATCATGTGAAATGGAAATGCCTCTAGATTCTAGAAGCGAGATTCACATGCTAAATAAAGCCACTGTTTAACATACAAAACAAAGTTGATACTATACTGGATAAAATCTATTTTGTTCACATAGAAATGAACAGTACAGCTATTATTTATGTGGTCTGGTTCCCTTTTCTGGCACATTTTATACTTGCATATATCCTCTTTTCCTTCCTTGCATATCGAGCATACTCCTATTGCTTTCAAAACATTCCCATTTCACCTCAGATAATCTGTCTCCGGACAGCTGTTGTATTTTGTCTTTCTACAGTGCCTATTTTAATTTGTCCAGACACAAGGAAAAACAATTTTCATAGACGCTTTTAAATTGTCTGCTCTTCCCTAGACATATGCATATATGCATTAACACTACAGCAGAAGAAAACACCCAGAATCAGTTCCACCTACCACTGTCAAAAGCATTCATAACATATTTCTTCTTTTACAGGCACCATGTTTGTGAAGACACTTAACTCCAGGTTCCTAGCAGAAAACTCCATCAGAAATGTAGTGTACTCTTAATCAAATACCTTCTAGCTTTCTGGAGAATGTCCATGGCCAGTCCTACCTACTCACATGCTATTCCCTTGCTAAACAGATTTTCTCTCTGGCATTTCACTCCCTCACCCTTAATCACAGATTGAAAGACAGACATTTCCTTATAGTCTGACACATTACTGCTATGACATGTCACAGTCTGATATGTTAACTAAACACGCATTTTTAATCTCATTCTGCTGATAGAAGCCAGAACACAGGGAAACAAGATCACAGGCTTTACCCAGTAGGATTTTTATTCATACATACATATATAGATGTATATGTGCACACTCTTATGTTCTATGAATCTCTAATGAATTCATGTCACAAAAAAAAAAAAAATTGGTCATGACATTCCTTGCAAACCAAGATATTCTAGTGCCTTCTTCAATGTATTAATACTTCCCCAAATCTATATAAGTATTTAAAAAGACTAAGACTGCATTCTTACGCTTTTCATGGTAGCATGGAATTGATGACCTACATCTATGATGCTGTATGCAATAACACAAATTATTTTTTCTTTTTATTGAACACCTCAAGATACTGGTCTGCAATCAATACTCTTGTTATTTCTCTGTAACAGCTACAGTACTCAATGTTATGCTACTTGTACTACCATAATTCTTCAGGCTATTCAGTTCTTCCTAGCTGATATTTTCTCCCTGCTTTGTCAAAGCTTCTCACCTTTGTGCCTGCAGGTATCTTTAGCCCATTTCTACTTTTGTGAAGATTTGAAACTGAACACACACTCCCCAAAGAATTTTAAAAATATCCATTAGGAACCTTCCCAACTAGTTTCCTTTTAGGTGCCAACTTTTGTTGTCTCATATAGCCAGTTCTTCAAACTGACACTTGCACAGTGATTGAGTGCTGATTCTTCTGTTTAACCCATTACTTCCCATTTGACACTATGCCAGATACTGTTGTGGATGACCAAAAACAGACTGAATCTGATGAACTTAGCTTGGTCAAGAGCAGAAGCAGGAGAGAAAGGGAATCCGACATGATATGTTCAGTATATTTGATTTGTACCATTTATTTCCATATCCTTTAAGATTTCAGGCTGAATTTTCATGTTCATGCCAATCCAATAAGATCCAAACAGTAAAGAAATGTGATAGGAAGCCCATTAATGCCCTGTCCTGCTTAAATATGAATGCAACGTTCATCTTATATTTAACACTGGATTAAAAAGCACTTTGAAGAATTAATCTCACTTTCTAATGGAGAAAAAAAAAATAAATTAGTTAATTCAACCTTTTAAAATAGTCCATTGTATGAGCTTGGTTACCTGTTGATACCATCTCATATTAAATATCTTCTTAATATTGTGTAATTGACCAAAGGAAACAAAGTAAGTCAGTCATTGAGTGAATTAATTTCTGCAGATAATACAGTTAAATTTCTTTTCTCTGTTGTAAGTAATAATACATGCCAACAAAATGCACGATTTTACTATTTTTACCTGAGTAGACAGGGAAGACATTGAATATTCAAAATTTAACCTTTTGTGTAAGGCATTGCAGATTAATCCTTCAACAAAGAAGATAAAACACATCCCTTAATCATTGCCAGTGCTATATTTGCCAAGTTGTAAATATATTCACTCAACTTGGTGAAAACATTTACGGATTCCTACAGAGAGAGTTCACTCTTTTCATCAAGTGATTCTATAATCACAAAAAAATGCAGGAGAAATTATGAAGGCAAACTGAAAATTACAAATAAAAAGGATCTTAATTTCAGTAAGCTCTTGTTGTGGTTTAAACCCAGCCATAACTCAGAACCACGCAGCTGTTCTCTCAGTCCCCCCGCTTCCCCTTTACACCCTCCTGGAGGGATGGGGAGGAGAATCGAAAGAATGTAACTCCCATGGGTTGAGATAAGAACAGTCCAGTTACTAAGGTATAGCACAAACCACTGCTGCTAGACCAAGAATAATAATGATAAGGGAAATAACAAGGGAAGAGAATACAACTGCTTACCACCCTCCGACCAATACCCAGCCCGATGGAGCAGTGATCTAGCCCTTCCAGGTAACTGCCCACAGCTTATATAGTGAGCATGACGTGCTGTGGTATGGAATACCTCTTTGGTTAGTTTGGGTCAGGTGTCCTGTTTCTGCTTCCTCCGGCTTCCCCTCCTCCCTGGCAGAGCATGAGACTCAGAAAGTCCTTGGTCAGAGTAAACATTACTGAGCAGCAACTAAAACCATCGGTGTTATCATCACTGTTCCCAGGCTTAAAGTCAAAACCACAGCACTGCACCAGCTACTAAGAAGGATTAAAAATGACTGCTGCTGCTGAACCCAGGACAGCTCTCCATCTTCCTTAGTGAAAGAGTAAAGATACTTGGTACGCCTGAGGTATTTCATCAGTTTTCTCTAGAAAAACCTCACATCACTTGCATCACAACAGTTCCATAGAAGATACTATACCTGTAAACAAAACACTAACAAGATAGTCTATAATCTCCTTCAGGCCTCAGCTGAGGTTAAGGTGAAAGGTTAGGGTGGCTTTCAGCCTACTAGTCTTCATGCTCAGCACAAACTAAATATATTTTTTTTTTAGGTATAATTGCAAAGACCTGACAATGTACAGGCACTTACTGTTAGACATTTAAGATTTTTTCCCCCAACTCTAGCTTCTCTGAATCCACACTTTTTTCACTTCTGCATCTCATACCATAAGCCATATACCTAGTTCAGCAACAAAATCCATAACAATCTTGAACATGGCAGCTGACTAATGTTAAATCAAATTCCTTTAGCTGTACTTCCTGCACTTGACACAAACTACACTTTTCATAACGTTATGTACAATATAAATTTAATTCCCCAGAAAGTCTTTAAGTCTTTTCATTCTTTTCTCTTGATTTGTTCTTCGATGCTGCCAACATCAATGGCTTTATATTTTGAAATTGTTTCATTCTATACTTGATCCTTTATAGAACTTTTGATGTTAGATAGATATTAGGAATAAATTCTTGACTGTGAGAGTGGTGAGACACTGGAAAAAGTGGCCCCAAGAAGTTGTGGATGCCCCATCCCTAGAAGCGTTCAAGGCCAGGTTTCATGGGACTTTGAGTATCCTGGTCTAGTGGACCTGCCCATAGCCGGGAGGCTGGAACAAGATGATCTTTAAGGTCCCTTCCAACCCAAACCATTCTATGATTTTATGTCACTCTAAACAGTCTAGTTTTTTAAAAAGCTATTTGTAAGTCTACATGACAGCTTGCACCAGGTTCAGTAATCATTATTTGAACAAAGATTGCAGTAAAATCACTTTTAGTGCTTAGCTTGCAAAGCTGAGCTTGATATGACTAATTATAGCTCTTCTTTCTTCTAGTCAGCTTTTGACTAAATACTCTGTCCCAATATTAACACTTACACTTTCGACCTTTTAGATTACAGTAAGTAACACTTTAATGAGCCTTTAATAAAATCTAAACTACATTCTTCTCCCTCCCTTAGATTTATTTCTAAAATTCTTTCGAAAAACCCTATCAGAGACTTTGCAAGACCTGTTCTCTACAAAACAGTTGGCAACTGATTATCTCATACCCAATTCTTTTTCAAACAGCTCTGGATTAAAAGCCTTCCCTAATATTGAAGTTCTCAGCCCATAATTAAAAAGAAAAACATCTCACCATTATTAAAAAATAAAATAATAATAAAAAAAATCTTCTAGTAGGTTATAGATTTTTATTTTTCTTTTTTTTTTTTTATTGCCATATGGTACATTACCTCAAAACATTCAGTAACAGACTATACACTCAAAAAGTTGTACATGTATTAAACATAAAAATGGTAAAATATTCATTAGAACTTAAATGTCAGGGAATGGCACTTCTCCGTATGTGAGGATGAGGTAGAAAGCATGGGTGATCCCAACTGGGATAGTGCCCTCACTAGCCAGAGCACAGTAGTACAATATCTTAAAGGTCTTTTCCAGCCTGGTTGGTTCTACGATTCTATGAATATCCAAATGTTGTGAGCAGTGAAATGTGCAGGTAACAGGCTGCAATGACAGTCCCAGACAAACCAAAGCATTGAACTGATTCTATAGTCCAGCCAGTCTGTCCAGTCAGAAGATGGGGCCAGAAACATGACTAGAAACAAGGCTACAGCATAGATCCAAGATTCATCCAGGAATTTGAGCCAGAGACAAAACTTCAGAGAGGAACATCTCCAGCATGCCTCTGACAAGGTGGATGCACCTGACCTGAGTACAGTGGAGTCCTGGACCCACAGGCAGAATGTGAAAGGTAGGCCCAGGGGCAGCTACTTAGAACAGTTATGGTCTTGTGTTGCTCCCAGTCTCCTGACACTTAATCAAGAGACTTTTTCAAGTGACTATATTTTTCTTGGTATTGTAGTTTAAATGTTCTACTATTCTGGGTTAAGTGTCAGAAAAGCTTAAACATAATAAATCTCAGGCCTCTGAGCCAATTTTGAAAATATAAATGTAAAAAGAAACTTAAAAAGTACATATATAAGTGCTTGAGTTTATCTCATTCACAAATCTTTTCCACATTGCTTTAGAAGGCAATACAAGAACTTTCTCTGCTACTGAAGTTCTCAGCCAACAAATAGAACATAATACAATTAATTTATGCCCTTATGCAGCCGAGTACCTGTAATCCCACTTCACTTGTCTCTTCAAGTTGAAGATGTTTTTCTCTGCTAGAAATCTCCCGTTTCATCTTACGATTATAGTCTCTTCTTAGTTAATATCTTTAAACTCATCAAAGGATTATCAAATTTACAACAATCCCTCTGACTGCATTTGCGTGCTCTTAGCTTTTCATTTTTTTAATGTATCCATCTTACCAATGTTGCACCACTTTGCAGTCTATAAAGCTGTCAAAAGTGGTAAAAGTGGTCTGCCTTTTTTTAGGGAATGAAGGGTTTCCTTCCACCAGGAGAAACTACAGGCATCATCTTGTATAAAAGAAATAATTTCCCAGATTTAAAAAGAAAGAGCACTCTGAAAATACCTACAAGTAGCATTTACTCCAATTGTGCAACTATGGGTTTATTTTTAAATCTATTCATCTACCTTCCTCCCCACCCAACCCTCTGCACCTCCCCCAAGTAAAAAATCCTTAATGGAAACAGTGTAGAAATTATTTAATTATTTTGACTGCCAACTGTCCAGATTACTCGAGATATCAGGAGGCAAGGATTAGACCACAAGGTAGTTGAGTATCTTTCTCCCTACATAGCTTGCGAGCCATGTTGTGCTATTGTTTCTAAATACACGTAGAAGAAATTAATTGGGATGATATTTTTTCTAAAGTGGTGGTCTAATATTAAGTATATGGTCTTCATCTACTTGGCTGCCTAAATGAAGGCCAAATTTTTCAAAAATATAAGCTAGTTACTGCCCTTAACTGCACAATCCTATGCAAACAATGGAGAAACTAAAGAGTAGTTCATACTCAACGCACCTGAAGGTATACTTGCTCAATACTTTGGAAGGGGGGAAATTTTTAAACATAGTACCTTAAGAATGAGACAGACTGGTTTAGAGATAGGAATAATTTAATTATGTCAGTGTTGCATTTCTTGCAAGATCAGCAAACTGATCCAGTCTCTTTATGCATCCAAGAAAGAGAGAATGAAGCAGCACATCTGGCATACTCACACCAGCACCAGTTCTGGCCAACTAGTAGTCTTTTTCTTGCTACCTAACACCTATTCTCAACTTTGAGTCTCACTGTTCCAAACATGCATTGGTTCATCAATTATTATCTTTTTATTGTGTAGTCAATGCTTTATGATCGTGTAAGTCAGATACAGCTCAGCAAGACAAAATATTCCTAATATTAACATTCAGTAAAATGGGCACATTTCTGCTGCTTTTAATGGAGCTGTGCTGTCTTCCTTAGGAAACTATCATTTGTTTAATGAAAAGAGCATGTAACACACACTCTTCCATGACTGTTAGTGTCACAAACTTGATTAAAAAAAATTTCATTTTCCTCCACACCTAGTGGCATATGCTCTCAACTCTCCAGCTGCACATTAACAATATAAACACACAGGTACCAGAAATTAATCTTTACAGCTATAAATCAGATCAATGCGACAAAGTCCTATGATTTAAGCAGAGCTAAACACTAAAATTCTCCTAAGGAAGTTGTAGATTCAGGGGGAAAAGTAAGAAGAACAGAATTACAGAGATTTATGAGACGGATATAGGAAAATTTGATTTGAAATTCAAAGTGCAAACCCTCAAAACACAGTTTAGAAGTTTCAAGGTTCTCTCAAAGATAGTATTTACAACACATTTCTCCTTTTTAGTCTTCTTTCTCAGAAATGATACACCAATGAGAGAGTACGACCTGCAAGGGACAACAAGCACTTGGCAACAGAATGCCTTCATTAGTCACAAATGCGCTCCTCATTTAGGACTGCTTTCCACCAAAGGGATCCTCATGAACACACGACAACACTTTCATTTCTCTGTTTACCAGTGGGTGACCCAACATACAGATAGACTAGCAGACAGATTCCTACAAAGATATGCCACAACCCCAGTGCCCATATCAAGTTTAAGTATCCTATGTGGAGTCTGTATCCAACTATACAGAAACATAAAATCACAGGATAGTTTGCGTTGGAAGGGGCCTTAAAGATCATCTAGTTCCAATCCCCCACCATGCTCAGGGACATTGAAAAGCAGACTGTTCTTGGCTGTTTCCTAATTGTAAAGTTAAGACTAAAAATATTTATTACTTTGTTTTCAAAACAACTAGGTGGGCCAAGTCTTTATTGTAGGCTTTAAACATTTGTTTCTATATGCAAGCCCCAATATCATGGAAATTTCCAGACTAATACATTCAAAGACACTTAAGCACACACTGAAGAGCCTGACAAACACCAAAACTGCACTAACATGCCAGAAACAAAAGTTTCCATGTTTAGAAATAAACGTCAGGAAGGGTGATCCTCTCTTTCCTTTGCCCAGATCCTGGGACTGACTCTTAGAGCAATATAACACAGAGATCAACACAAAGCCTGCTTTCTTATGTGATTATTACTAACTCTCCAAGATCATGCAACAGCTAGATCTTGGCAAATTTCCCGTCCAACAATAAGCAACATGCATGGGAATTTTTTTGGTGACTGTAAGTGAGCCCTCTTTCTTTCAGCAACCAATAGGAAATCAGATCAGCCAGAATAAGCCTGTAGAGTACACACATTTCATACTCAATATTAACTGAAGAGCAACACAAATTTTAAGAAAGGGGACCTTTTAAAATGGACCCTGAAAGGATTTGTGCACTGCAGGCACACCATCCACACCAGGAAAACTGATAGAGAAATGAACATAGTATAGGCTAGAAAAGGCAGGCCACATGGAAATCTCACCAGAAAGAAGATGCCCGAGTCCACTTCCAGGAGCATCTAGGGCCTTGTCCAAGACCCTACCAGCTATGAGCATCTGCCAGGAAAACACCAGATCTACCCTGGCCACCACCTCCAAGGACAGCTGATGAACACTAGGCAATGGCTCAATAGGGGGGAGATCAAGTTCCGGGAGTTGGGTTTCAAAAGGAAAATAAGGCACAGATGAACTACATAATTATGTGGGAAAGAGACAAGAGGGGGAAGAAGGGAGTAACTCTCTCTAGATCACATTAGCACAGCTGGCACTTTTCATCATTCACATACAGGTGTTTTCTAACTATGTCATCCGCATGCATTAAAGATTTAGAAAAGAAGATAATACAGCTATTGGGAGCTCTCTCACAATGGTGTAAAGGTATTTTTACACATACATATAATGATACATATACATATATATGTGATTGATGGCTTGGCTTCACAAGAGAAGGTTTGGGAACCTTGCACATATATATATGTATATCATATACATATATATCTCATATATGTACATCATACATACACATGCTTTTCAATAGAAAATATATATATATAGGTCACTGCTAGTTAGCTTTAAAGCATTAATCAGCAATTCAGAACCAAAAAGCCCAACAAAAAAAAAACACCTTAGTGTAAACAAAAACATATACTTTCTTTTCCTATGCCTGTAAAGCACCAAATGCAGACTTGTGATACACTACAACCTTAACATGTTTAGGATTATTATAGGTTAAATTTCATTTATTCCCTCACATATTAAATAATTTAGAACTATTGATACTTAAGACTCCCTAGGAAAGAGAGCAGTCATTCATAAGATCCTTCTGCAGATATGGAGACTTTATCATTAAAAAAAGTAATCTAGATGCAGAAAGTCTTAAAGACATAGGCTATTTTATGTACATAGAAATACTGTAATGCTAAAAAAGATGTAGCAAAGTTCAACGTAAGAACTTTAAAGGGGGAAAGAAGAGTTTATTTTAATACAAACCTAGTTTTATTCACTCATACTAATGCCCTCATTCATACCAGCAACCACCAAAACAGCTCAGTCCAAGTAGTCTGGCCAGCAGTTTGGCTGCAGAAGCATGAAGTCAAGTGTCTCGGCCAGTACTGAAGCACTGAGATATATATCCAGTGGTCTAGTCAGGATTAACAGCGACACCAGTAACATGTGACAAGAGCTTCCCAGTCTTGCTTATCTAGTGTGCTACCAAATTCCAGCCAATCTTGAAACCTCGGCTGTCTGGTAATCTCACAACTAGACATTCCCCTTCTTCCTCTATGCGTATCAGTCTAACATTTCTATTACAGATCTCTATATAAGACAGCAACATCTGACATTTTAGAATTATAGTAGGTTTAACAGAGTCCCAGGTACCACAACATGAAATTCATGTTATTCTCACACATTCCTAGGTCTTGCTTAGGAACACGGATTATCCCAAAATTTTGTGTTTTATCCAGCTGATGACCTTTCTGAATCACTGAAAATACTTAAATATTATTTCGGTTTATGATGGGTTTAGAATAACCATAATCATAAAAAAGCTCATGCACACATTAGGCAGTTCTAAGTGTTGTCAATAAAGGATTAAATACAATTAGATTGTTATGTAGATCCATAATGGACCATAAAATACAAGGTCAAAAAAGGCTAGTGGTTCCAGTCAGATTATATAGAATCATAGAATCATAGAATAGTTAGGGTTGGAAAGGACCTCAAGATCATCTAGTTCCAACCCCCCTGCCATGGACAGGGACACCTCACACTAAACCATCCCACACAAGGCTTCGTCCAACCTGGCCTTGAACACCGCCAGTGATGGAGCACTCACAACCACCCTGGGCAACCCATTCCAGTGTCTCACCACCCTAACAGGAAAGAATTTCCTCCTTATATCCAATCTAAACTTCCCCTGTTTAAGTTTTAACCCATTACCCCTTGTCCTGTCACTACAGTCCCTGACAAAGAGTCCCTCCCCAGCATCCCTATAGGCCCCCTTCAGGTACTGGAAGGCTGCTATTAGGTCTCCACGCAGCCTCCTCTTCTCCAGGCTGAAAAGCCCCAACTTTCTCAGCCTGTCTTCATACGAGAGGTGCTCCAGTCCCCTGATCATCCTCGTAGCCCTCCTCTGGACTTGTTCCAGCAGTTCCATGTCCTTTTTATGTTGAGGACACCAGAACTGCACACAATACTCCAGGTGAGGTCTCACAAGAGCAGAGTAGAGGGGCAGGATCACCTCCTTTGACCTGTTGGTCACGCTCCTTTTGATGCAGCCTAGGATACGGTTGGCTTTCTGGGCTGCGAGCGCACACTGCCGGCTCATGTTGATTTTCTCATTGAGCAGCACCCCCAAGTCCTTCTCTGCAGGGCCGCTCTGAATCTCTTCTTTGCCCAGTCTGTAGCTGTGCCTGGGATTGCCCCGACCCAGGTGTAGGACCTTGCACTTGTCATGGTTGAACTTCATAGACTGACAAATAAATTGAGAGTCTGCTGTCATTAAAGCTAGTAAGAAAATTAGGTTGAATTTACACAGAATTTATAAAAATAAGTGATTGCACTGGTGACAAAGCAAACTATATGTGTGTTATGAGATGGGGAGCATACTGAAGCTAACCATGGTCTTTATTGTTTCCAAAACCTTCTTGGATGCATCCTGCTACATGTGTAATTTTGAAGGTCATAAAATGGAGAGGAAAATTCATGAAAAGAATTTCAACAGAAATGACAACATGAATTTCACTTCCATGGGCTAACGACATTACTGATACAAACACCAGCATGCATGTAAGCCTCGACAAGCTTGTGAGGTGGGCTGATGCCAACCTTATGAAGTTCAACCATGACAAGTACAAGGTGCTACACCTGGGTCAGAGCAATCCCAGGCACAGCTACAGGCTGGGAAAATAAGAGATTCAGAGCAGCCCTGCAGAGAAGGACTTGGGGGTGCTGGTCGATAAGAAAATGAACACGCACCGGCAGTGTGTGCTTGCAGCCCAGAAAGCAAGCCGTATCCTGGGCTGCATCAAAAGGAGCATGACCAGCAGGTCGAAGGAGGTGATCCTGCCCCTCTACTCTGCTCTTGTGAGACCTCACCTGGAGTATTGTGTACACAGGGGTGATCAGGGGACTGGAGCACCTACCTTATGAAGATAGGCTGAGAAAGTTGGGGCTGTTCAGCCTGGAGAAGAGAAGGCTGTGTGGAGACCTCATAGCAGCCTTCCAGTATCTGAAGGGGGGGATATAGGCATGTTGGGGTGGACTCTCACTAGGGACTGTAGTGACAGGACAAGGGGTAACGGGTTAAAACTTAAACAGAGGAAGTTTAAATTGGATATAAGGAGGAAATTCTTTCCTGTTAGGGTGGCGAGGCACTGGAATAGGTTATCCAGGGAGGTTGTGAGTGCTCCATCCCTGGTGGTGTTCAAGGCCACAAAAGTGTGTACAAAGCCTTGGGTGACATGGTTTAGTGTGAGGTGTCCCTGCCCATGGCTGGGAAGCTGGAACTAGATGATCTTAAGGTCCTTTCCAACCCTAACTATTCTATGATTCTATGATCTTCATGGAACTGGTAAAAATACATACACCCATTGGGCTTTATGAAGTCAGGAGAGACCCGTGCAGCCATAGTTTGTTTATATGACCAAACCAAGGAGACTCACAGTTCAAGTCACTCAAAATGCCAAGCTTTCAAATTCTCTCAAGAGCCTATACACATACTTGGCACAAATGCGGTCTTTAATAAGTCTTCCCAACACTCAAGCCCTCTGGCATTCTGTCTGCAAAACACAGAACCCAAGAGTAGAAAGATGCTGAGAATTTTTGCTTTGGACTATCTTGTAGAAGAATAAAAAAGGAAACATTTTGATGTTTAAACTGCTAGATTGACTTCTGCATCACCATTTGTTAGTGGCATAAGCACTCATCTCCAGTAGGCTAACAGATCCTGCTGTTTGAATGGCAGACAGAAAGTTGTAAATCCCCTGCAGCAATACATGTTATGCATACATTTCATGATCCTTGACTCCTCCCTAAAGATTGCAGGATGAATGATGAAACAACTACAATTCAGGTAGGCAGTGCATCACAGAAAATGTCGAAGCAGAATAATGAACAGAGCCACTAAATACTGTATTGTTGAAATGCAGCTTGACTAGGACTCATTTTGTATTCTGCATTGAACTACAGAAGTGCGTGTATTATGATATACAAATTGTTCTGAATAGCCCTTCTGTGTGAATGCAATCCATTAACACTGCCTGTAAGAGGGTTTATTACAAGCAATTTCTTTTACAATACTAATTTCAAAGCATCTATTAGACTCTTGTTAAGCTTTGACTATATTACTGCTGATAACCTTCCCTCGTAATTAACTATTTGGATTATTTCCTTTACCATTTTCATTCATTTGTAATTTAATTCAACGCATAGTCACAAGGGATACTAGAAATTCAGCATAGCCCAGCTCTTGGTTTTTCCTGAATATTTCCCAGAACTTCAGAGCCAGAATAAAATCTAAATTATGCAATAATTTCAACAAAAATAAGCAAAACCATTATTTCTGCCCAAAGGGTATAAACAAGAAAAATCTACTTATTGCTATCTGAACTATATATGCAAGTGTTTTAATCCACTGTTACTTTCAGGAAGTCAGAAGCTGGGATAATTACACTTTACCATTTTTCACCTTTTTCTTTCTTCCCACATCTCCAATTAAAAGGCTGGTAGATCATGCCACTAACTTAGTCTTCAAACCTCTTAACAACGGAAACTCAGACTTCCAGCTTCACAAATAATGACTTTCACCTACTAAATAACCTTCATAATTCTCCTGCCCACCCCCCTGTAAATACTAGTTTGGTTTGTTGGGGTTTTTTTCCTTATTTCCTCATGGGATTGTATTATAGAGATCTGACAAAAATATATTTCCAGGACTTAGTGTTCTCAAGATTTCAAATACCTCTTTGGTATTGTCCTTCTAGCTTGTCTGGTTTTTTAGGATGTGTATATTACGGGTGAGGAGTCTCACAAAACTGAAATCATCAGCCTGTAATTTCCTCCAAAATGAACACATGTGGTATTCTCAGAGCTTTGTTAGGAACTTCTTGTACCTTGTCCTGGGTTTACCAGGAACCGTTTTGCTCCTTCTTAGTAACTGGTACAAGCTCTGTGTTTTGACGTCCAGCCTCGGCAGAGAGCTGATAACACTGATTGTTTTTAATTGTTGTTAAGTAATGTTTATTCTGGCCAAGGACTTTGTGAGTCTCATGCTCTGCCAGGGATGAGGGGAGGCCGGGAGGAATCAGAGACAGGACACCTGACCCAAACTAGCCAAAGAGGTATTCCACACCACAGCACGTCATGCCCAGGGAGGTAACTGGGAGTTACCCAGAAAGGCAGGGTCTCTCTTCGGCGGGGGGAGTCTAACCCGTTCGGCGGTGGTATCGCATTCTCTTGTTATTTTCTCTTATCAATATTATCATTGGTGGTAGCAGTAGTGATTTGTGTTATACCTTAGTTACTGGGCTGTTCTTATCTCAACCCGTGGGAGTTACATTCTCTTGATTCTCCTCCCCATCCCTCCAGGAGCGGGGAGGGTCGGGGTTGGGGGGGGGGGGGGGGATTGCGTGAACAAGATTTTGTGGCTGGGTTTAAACCACGACAGTTCTTTTTGGTGCCCAATGTGGGGCTCGAAGGGTTGAGATAACGAGAGATCTGACCGGATTAATAGTCACTTGTCACAATGCTGATTTATTGGCTCTCAAAGCTGTTCCTCTTGATCTCACAGGTTCAGAACGCTGTACATTACATACAGACAGTATTTGCTGTGTTGGTGTTTTTCAAGTGTGGGGCTTGGGCTAAGGTTTTTGTCTCATTGTACTTTATTATAATGACTTGTAATACAATAGAATCATTGATCATGAAACTGATCGGTCATATGCTCCCACTGTGGTCACCACCTTTATACTTTGGGAGGTATATAATAAAGGTGCTTAGCAATTTCACATCTTTTTTCTCCTTCTCGGGTGGTCAACCTGTGAAGGAGACATTCTTTTACCCTCCTAGCCCCCCTCTCAGACCATTTACAGCATCATTTGAGAGTTTTGAAGTTCTTGAATGGCCTTTTAATATTGTTGAGACCTGTTTGCTGATTGTGATGGGGATTACCATGTTGGCACGCATACAGAGTGTGTTTTGCCTACAACCATTTTGTCTGATTCCAAGAGTTAAACAGAGTCAGGTCTGGGCCTTGTCTGGGGTTAAACGACGATATAGGAGGACCAAGAGATTTTCCCTGGGGCTGGACAGCCATGAGTGGCAGGGTGTGTGGGATAGTATGGGCAAGTATCTAGGTCAGTGGGCTCCTCCAGTACTTTGGAATTTCACCACCGAACAAGTGCAAAATCCGGAAGAATTAGTAAAACACTTAAATGAGGTGTGTGGTCAGTCTGGCCATACCAGAGACGGACAAATCACAGCAACGTGCTGGGTCTTGGCCTATGCTCACAGGGCCTTGTTCAACACTATCCAGCACCTTCAAAAGGAAAAAAATGCCCCTGTATCTGAGGGCAAAGCAACAGTCAGCGCAGCTACTGCAGCTCCAAGCACAGCAGCTACACTACCCCCAGTGACAAGTACAATTGCTACTAAAACCACAGTGATAATCACTGCAGCTAAACCAGAGGACCAATTTGTACCAATATCGGTTGCCCCTGTATGCAAGAGAAAAAGAAAAAAGGAGGCAAGAAGGGTGAATCAAGATGAAGAAACAATGTATTCACCACCTGGTCCAGTATTTGAGGAGGAGCCATCATCACATGAGGACGAAGAAGAGGTGACTTCTCGACCTCGGACCTCAACCGAGCTATGGAATATGTGAAAAGATTTTACCTGTCAACCAGGGGAGCACATCATCACCTGGTTGCTCCGATGCTGGGACAATGGGGCCAATGGTCACGAACTAGAAGGTAATGAAGCCAAGAAGCTGGGGTCACTTGTTAGAGAAGGGGGAATTGACAAAGCAATTGCAAGAGAGTAAAAGTCCCTCAGTCTTTGGAGGCGGCTCTTGGCAGCTGTGAGAGAAAGGTTTCCATACAAGGACAATATTACGAGTCGTTTGGCCAAGTGGACTACTTTAGACAAAGGCAGCCAGTCTTTGAGGGAATCAGCCATTGTAGAGATGATCTATCATATCAAGCCAAATAATGAGGATATACCCATAGACCCAGATGAAGTTGAATGTACACGATACATGTGGCGAAAACTAACACGGAATGCACTGTCATCATATGCCCATTCATTGGCAACAGTAACCTGGAATGATATAGTGCCACAAACAGTGGCTGAAATGATTCATAAACTCCGAGAGTTCGAAGACAATCTCACCCCTTCCATCATCTCAGCTGTGGAAAAACTGTCCCAGGATCTCAAACAGTTGAGGGATGATCTATCTGATTTACCCAGCTCCTCACGTGTACCAACACACGTCTCAGCTATTAACAAAAGGCGTCCTATTCTTCGAGAGAGAAGATACAGGAAGTATACGCCACGGGCCACCCTATGGTTTTACCTGCGGGATCACGGAGAAGATGTGGTTTAAACCAAGACAACCTGTAGCAAATAGCTTTTGAGAATAACTGTAAAACACTCTTTCATCTATGTTTACTCAGATTTGGTGTGGTGGTATCAATCACCTTGTCACAGGGGAAGGCTAGTGCAGAACACACATGGAATTCCTCTTTTAAACTGTCATCTGTTTCACCCAGTAATATTGTGAAAGACAGAACTTTACTTGTGATTCTTAAGTTTTTGATAGCAAAAGTTAAGACTGGAAAAAAAATACCACGAGACAAACCAGAAAGCTGTGCTTTTTCTTTACTGAACACAATTGGGGAACCTGCTGTATCAGCAGCGATGGGAGGCAGGATGTCAAACCCCCTTATCTTCCTGTTTTTCCTTCTTTCTGTTCTTGTAGTGACTGTCACTGACCTTTACATCTTCTTGTTACCTTCCTTTTTGTTTTTGCTAAGTCATATTTTACATACACTGGATATAGGTTTTGCTCTTCCTTGCTGTGTCTGAAAGCCAGTTTTACCCAGATCTCAAGGCTCTATTCCTTTACTAAATGGTAACTGACCATTTTATGGTCTCATGCTTTTTACCCTTGAGGGCGTGTGGCACCATCTTGGACTAGTACTCAGAAGCCCTTCTTGTGCTTCATGATTATAGTACAAGAAACAAACTAGGTCCATCAATGTTTAAATTAAGACTACAGTATTTTCTAAACACAAGTCATAAGAACTAATCTCTAGCAAAGTTTTTAGTAAGGAGCATGATGTTAAGTTCAGAAGAATCTCACAGGTTCCCTCCCAGCCTCTCTACACTTGTAACCATAATAGCTTGTCTCTCAACAAGAATCATTAGCTTCTGCTTAGTATTGCATGTAGTAAATTTCAGAATATATGAAGCTTACATATTGCAGTCCACAAAGCTTTGTTTGGACAAAGAAAATTTGAGTATGCTTATGAAAGGGCATATAGTCAGCCTCTTTAGGCATTGCACTCCCAGTTTAAACTTAGTAAACAGATTTGTACATTTATGTTTCTACTCTCTCCCAAGACAATTATCATGCCCTTTTTTGAGTTAAGAATAGGTAAGCAGTAGAAGTTGTGGAGGTAAAAAGAACTCTAGGGAGCCTAAGTAACACCCTGTTGAAAGGCGCTAAAACAAGCAAAATTTGGTTGCCTGGGTGTCTAGTAAGAGGACAGCAATAGCAGCATTCTGAGAGTCAACTGTACCAAGCTGATTCTGGGGACAAAACCTAGCTCCCATTCACTTCAGCTGCAAATGGGATGACTGAAGTTCTGTAATCAACCAAGACCTTGCCTTAATGAACAATAACCATAGAATCATAGAATAGTTAGGGTTGGAAAGGACCTCAAGATCATCTAGTTCCAACCCCCCTGCCATGGGCAGGGACACCTCACACTAAACCATCCCACACAAGGCTTTGTCCAACCTGGCCTCGAACACTGCCAGGGATAGAGCACTCACAACCACCCTGGGCAACCTATTCCAGTGCCTCACCACCCTAACAGGAAAGAATGTCTTCCTTATATCCAATCCAATTCCCTTGTTTAAGTTTTAACCCATTACCCCTTGTCCTGTCACTACAGTCCCTGACAAAGAGTCCCTCCCCAGCATCCCTATAGGCCCCCTTCAGGTACTGGAAGGCTGCTATGAGGTCTCCACGCAGCCTTCTCTTCTCCACACTGAACAGCCCCAACTTCCTCAGCCTGTCTTCATACGGGAGGTGCTCCAGTCCCCTGATCATCCTCGTGGCCCTTCTCTGGACTTGTTCCAGCAGTTCCATGTCCTTTTTATGTTAAGGACACCAGAACTGCACACAATACTCCAGGTGAGGTCTCACAAGAGCAGAGTAGAGGGGCAGGATCACCTCCTTCGACCTGCTGGTCGCACTTCTTTTGATGCAGCCCAGGATACGTTTGGCTTTCTGGGCTGCGAGCGCACACTGCCGGCTCATGTTGATTTTCTCATTGAGCAGCACCCCCAAGTCCTTCTCTGCAGGGCTGCTCTGAATTTCTTCTTTTCCCAACCTTTAGCTGTGCCTGGTATTGCGCTGACCCAGGTTTAGGACCTTGTACTTGTTATGGTTGAACCTCATGAGGTTGGCATCAGCCCACCTCAGAAGCATGTCGAGGTCCCTCTGCATGGCATCCCTTCCCTGCAGTGTATCAACTGAACCACACAGCTTGGTGTCATCAGCAAACTTGATCATGCAGAAGAGACAAACTTGCCAGCAAGCTTCAATGAACATTTGTAATGGTTTTGAAAGGACTTTCATGAAAGAATATTTCAAAATGTATCCAAAAAACCCCAAGCATTTTAAGCTTTCAAAACCCATTGTATTTCAAACGCTTTTTCAAAAAAATTAAATTTAGAATTAAAATGAAACGATACTGAAATAGCTTCTTTTTGTGTGAGGAGGAAGTAAAGTTTTAATATATTTAATAAAAGAATATATATTGGAATTTAAATCCTAATCATCGTAAATGAGATCCTAAGTTTCTAAAATGCTACTTTTGAATCACGGGAACATGACTGTAATTATAATACTCATTTTCTGAGGCTATCTTAAAAACTAAACTATGTCTAAACATATCAGACACATCAAACTACTTAAAATTTTTCAGAAAAGGACTTGAGTTAGCTAGGAGCTCTACCAGTTTTGTACAGAAAACTGTAAAAAAGCCTATTTCACATTTATTTGTGTTGTGTATCTCCACAGGAGGAACACTGTCTTCTGTTCAATGGATTTGCTTTCTGTCCTACCCCCATCTGCCAGTAACTAAGGTAATAGACTATAATTTAGTCCAAGTTGGATGATAAAAGAGATCAAAATTTTCCCTATAGCTTTGTTTCACTGCACAGTTGCAGTAAATGTTCTCTTATTCTATGAGAGCTGTTTTGTCATAAAACCACTTAAACGATAAAGAGGGAGAAAATGTATTTTCAGCTTTTTCACATTTCTTATAACTCAGAAAGTCATTAATCACGGCTTAGCTAACTGAATTTAGCTATGTGTCACAACATCTGTGATACCCTATAAATGAAAACAATGAAGAAAGTAAGACCCCTAAATACTCACTTTTTAATATGCAGTTCAGTCTGCAGATTGCCCAAGAGATGAAGACTGCATTGGAATGTGAAGGTGCATTCTTCTCCGGAAT
The DNA here is from genome assembly GCF_037157495.1 of Lathamus discolor. Classification (NCBI taxonomy): domain Eukaryota; kingdom Metazoa; phylum Chordata; class Aves; order Psittaciformes; family Psittacidae; genus Lathamus; species Lathamus discolor. The sequence continues at coordinate 81,468,961 of NC_088885.1, forward strand.
TCCCAGAGTTCTAAGGAAAAAAACACCAAACATCTGAATTAGGTTAGCTTGAGAGAACTTATAAACACAGATATACAAATTGGAAGAGATTACAAGGAGCTATTTGCTGCTTTAACAATGTTCGACACCAGAGTGTTTTATTAAGTTGACTTCTTGGAAGATGATGAGAAAACCACACTCATACTATGACCAAAAATTCTCACCGTACTTATAAAAAAAAGGAGTTTCAATCAAAGTCACCTGAATACACATACAGAAATATCTGATATCTGCAATCTTAAGATTTTTCATAGACCTTGATGTATTTTTTTACAGTTCCTTGCAAATTTCAATCACAGCAAATGATACTCAAGAAATATGATTTTAGTACTGCTGAATGAAGTCTGCTTTCCACTAGCTGAACAAGTTACTTGACAATGATCACTAAGTCAACACTTTTTTGCCTGTTGACAAAAAATACTCTGTAATTTATCATTCTTTTTTTCCTCAGCAAGTACACAGTCATCACAGTATAGGTGGCAATATAAGAAATTTGGGCTATATGACAATGGTAAATTCAGAAATTCAATTAAGTTTCAGATTAGCTAAATTTCAACTAACATACAACATTACCAGATACAGACAACTTACTAATTTTTCAAAACAAGATTACTATATCGCCTTCACACTGTTACAGTCTCTCAGGGTAACTACAAAAAGATGGGATGTGTAAAACTCTAATTTCATTTGAAATACACAGTTTTACTTTCTCTTTGCCCCTTCAACATCCATCCTAGTACATATGAGTATGTGTGCATACATATATATATATATAGGGAGAGAGAGAGAAAGACAGAGAGAGAGAGATAGAGAGGGCCCATATAGCAACACAGATGATTTATATAATGGAGCATGTGTTTGAGCTGAACCTCAGAAACAAGTGCAGTGGGCATCTAAATTTTCAGTGTGTTCACTTGTAAATTTTAATGCTGCAACTTCACGACTCATGTTACATTTAAAAACTTTTTATTTTGCATTCATTTGCAAAGACTGATACCTGAAATCTGCTATTTGCCAGAGGCTGCTATGAAGGCAACATAAACTGAAACTGTTCCCTTATTGTTTAGACAAAGCACAGCTCTCTCACCTGAAGTGGTCTGGTTCTTGTAATAACAGGAATCAATAGTGATAGTCATGTCTCATGGCTAGATGTCAAGTTAGGCCTTTGAGGTATAATGAAACATGCTCACACTGAAAATTGATATCCTGTGAGGTGTCATTTTAATGGAATGAATAAATAAGTATAAAAACTTACCAAGAAAACCTCGTTTTTATTCACTTGATCCTGCTTCTCTTCCAAACATTATCTAAACTTTCTGCGACTTCAAGACTATCCTGAAAATGGAGTAACTATAGAAAAGAACTTCAAAGATCTGTGATCAGTCTTTTTGGCATATCTTATTATATGTAATGCAGAAAAAAATGACAGTTGCTTTTCAGATGTAGTCTATCAAAACCTTGAAGTTCTATTCTTCAGAACACTCTTTAAGAAGAAAAAAAATCAGTAAGATAAGATTATCCAGAAAAGGGACTAAATTCTTGCAGGGGGACAGTAAAAGAGTGATTCATCTCCCCTTCTTCTGAAACCCAAGATAGGCAACACCAAACTATTACTGAGAAGATGTTTTACTGGGACATAACCTTTTAAAGTATAATTTAGTATAACTGAGCTTGCATATTGCCCACCACTCATCTCTCTTTGATCCTACATGCACACTTCAATCATATTTACTTTGGTTATATATTTCATTCTTTCTTTTGAATCCTCTGCATCTATTCCAACACTACTAAAAAAATCACAAATATTATATTTGATTTCTTATTCAGTCATTGTCTTCCCTGTTTCCAGCAGGTCTTTCACTTACTTCCTGTATTCAGCTAGTCTTAGAACTCCCCCATTTGAAGTCCCATTTAAAATCCCATCCTTTCATTTCTAACCCACTTGCACACTATCTTCTCCTAGGACATATAGCTGGTCTCATTATATTAAACAATTTAAAGTGAAATTAAATCAGTTTACACAGGAAACATGCATGAGAAACCAAAAGGACTAATTAGCTCTTTTCTTCTACATCACAACTGTTCCTTCTCGTATTTATATTGTCAGATACAGAAAGGCAAACTACAAATGCAGTCCACACTAAAAAACTTTTTGATTTATCAGTAGCATCCTATACAACACATTTCCTTTCCCTGTATTTCCATGTGACCAGGCTGCCTTAAGACAATTTTTAGCATGTGCTATTTTTTGCAGTTGCTTTTATTTTCTACTCAGATTGCTCAGAGCTCCACTCCAACTCTCAGCATGAGGTTGTTTTGCTTACAGAGAATAAGGTAGATTTGTGAAGGCAGCTTCACTCCAAGACAGCTTGAGGTAGACTGCAGCCACATCTGTTCTGAGTCTTACGTAAACTCTTCAAGGGCCTGACACTTTTGAAAAATCCATCCTATAAATCCTTTTATGAAACACCAAAATGGTAAGGCTACATAGCTACTTGACATATATGTTTTTATGGCATGATGCTGAAAGTTCAGATGTCAGTGCATGTTGGAGGCCTGCAGTAGGCAAAAGGAATGAGATCTGGTATAGTACTGCCCCATAAAGTAGCTCCTAGACCAACTGAATCACCTTAGATTTTGTTGGAGAAGGGCAGGGGGAGGAAAAACTTGATACTAGACTGCAGAATGAGTCCCAGGACCACAAGTATTAACTTTAGTTAAAAAATATGTTCCAGGTTTATAATACTGGTATTGGCAAAGGAGAACTGAAATGGGTATTGATTAACATTTGGACAAATACTAAAAAATACCATGTTAAACATTTCACAGAAATTGCAGTTTAAGGCTTGCAAATATAACAATAGCAGATATAAATAATCAGTGAATCAAGAAAATGCAGAAGAGCACCTTGTAGCCTAAATTCACACATCTTATTTTCACAGGATTGGGGCAGAAAGGGAATATTTACGAATGACAGAGAACCCTCACTTGGATAATCAGGCAATGAGAAATGCAAGACACATCACAGAGGCTACCTGTTTTGAAATATAGATATAGCCCTTATCATAAGAGGGCCCCATGGTGTCATTCTTTTGACAGTTTCCTCATCTGACAGATCCTCTCTCATCTTTTCCCAGAAGAACTCCTTTGAACTAGTAGATTGACAAGGCAACAATACAAACCACTGGATAAATATTTAAGAGTTTTAGCAACTGTCAGAAATACACGTTCTGTACTCTGTAACCTACATTTGTGCCTGTTTTTGTGAACAGAGCATGCAATGAAGTGATGTGGTGCTATATGTGCCCAAACAAAGTAGTGAATCCTGGGTGACCAGAAGCCTTACTTTGTATTTCAGATGAATTTTCATCAGAACACTTGGACACACATTACTTCCCTGTTTTTCATAAACAGCATCTTTTAAATTTCATTATCTCCTGAAACTTCCAAGCCAGTGAAAACCACTTTTCATTTTTAATCTTAATGATTATAGCCATGCAATATCCAAAGACCCAATCTGTTTCATGAAGCACTGATGACTGTCAGAAAGTGAGAAGCAACATCCTTGCCTTCCATCTCCACACAGCAATTCAGAACAACTTGAAAACAGCAGTAGAGAGCAACTTGAAAACAGCAATAGAGAACAACTTCAAAGCCCTGCAGCCAGTGTTTTATACACTTGATAGTTAGAAGACAGGGTTCACCAACTATTCAGAGCCTACTAAAAGGTTGTTACAATAAGAACAGTAACAATAAAACGCAGACCATACCGGTATTTACATATCATTCCTGAAAGAACCCAGCTTGAAAAAAGTCTGTGATGTCCTAACAATAGCCCCTTCATTTAGAAGTAAAAGACACAATGCTTTTCATTCCAGACATTTGAAAGACACTTCGATGCAATACCTAATTTTCTGCAATGAACAGTCTATTCAGCATTGTCTCTTAATTCCAATGTCTCTTCAAATCTTTCTTCCTTGAAATACCCTAGTTTCTATGTCACAAGGATCCTGTAAGCTTGTAACAAATTGCAATGTCTCACCTGAAATGCAGTCTTTTCTGCCAACTAAGAACACTCCTCAGCTCCTATTTTGTATGCCTCAAACCCAACTTTTCTAGGTGACCACTACAGAAGAGTATGAGTAGTTTAAAGGATAAAATTTTAACTACTGAAAAGTCCTACATTATACATAGTGCTAGCAAAGTCTGAAAAAGTTTGTAGACAAAGAATTTTTGGCCACAGACTCCATATACTGGAAACATGCCGCTTCTAGAGAAGAATAAAAAAAAAGGAAGAAAGCCCCAGTACAAATTAAAGTTCCAGATCAGTGCAGAACTTCTGAGAAGCTACAGGTGCAAAAGTCTCTAAGTGTTGGACTTCCTCCTAAAATGTATTTTTCATCTGTATCTAATTCCATTACACTAACATAGAACACAGCTGGAATCTCTCCTAGGTCAGAATTTGTGATTACAAGCAGAACTGTCTCAAGCTCAGGAAAACCAGCTTAAGATAGAATTTCAAAAGTTCAAGTTTGTGATCCTGCTATTTGCCCGGTTTCCTTCTCTCAGGATTCCAAGCTCCACCATCTCATGTTCACTGCAAGCAGCTACCCCTGGCCTTCACATCCCTGACCAGTTCTTCCTTACCTGTACATACCAGATACAGCAGAGTATCTTCCCCAATCAGCTCCTTGATTAAGAAGTTCCTCATAAGGCTGCCAAATGCAAGGTTTCTTCCAGTTGTGTGAAGAAGGCCTCATGTATTACTTCCTAATCATGTGGTCTTACAAACTTACAAATGCTGGTCTGCCCTTTAATCCTGACTCACCAGTTCTCCGCTGGCTCATCACCTATTCCCAGGCAGAATCCCATGCATTCCAGCTCATCTCTCACACAAACTGCAATCAAGGGCATTTTACTTACTGTGAAAAGCAGCGCACACATATATGACTGCAAAAACAAAGACAACTTTCACTCATTTCAGTCTCAGTAGAGAAAAAGTTTATAGCATGACCTCTTGATACTTTTGCATTCAACATACTTTCATCATGAATCATCCCTGAAGTGGAATATAAAACAAAAAATCTTTAAGTGAATAAGAATGTTTGTAACAAAGAATAATTACAAACCAAAAGTCAGAATCCCATTTTTCTAATTAATAGTGGATATCATCTTCTTTCAAAAATAATGCCAGTTGCTTCAAACCCACTGCACAAGTGGCTCTACACTGATAGCCTTTATAATGACTGTAGCAGGTAGAACAACTTCTCTTTCTGCAACACAGAACACTATTCAAAGCCAGTTTTCCAGCTTTGATAATTTTGACAAGTAGACTATGAAACAGATTTGCAAGACAATATACAAAATCAGGGAATGGCAGTTATTTCAGTATCCTTAATTACAATGCAGAGTTGGAATAGCAAGGACTGTCGACACTTTTCTTTGCAGAGCTTAACTATCTATCAGCTGAAAAAAGCCTTGTTATAGCAAAAGTCAACTGGATAATTACAAGTACCTCCAACACCACTGAATAGTAAAATACCTCATGTATATTTCATAAGAAAATCTACTTGATTATACTATTATTCTTCACAAATCTACACAAGAATAGAAAATTTAAATTTAAAATTAAAGGAGTGAACTAAAGCATGAAAATACACTGGAACTAATTTAATATATGGAAACTTGGTGAAGCCCAATGAGCAGGCTATGGACTGAAAGCAGTTTGCTATGTATTTCTTAGATGAAATAGCAAAACTCTGTTCAATTGTACTGCCCTAACAACCAAATATCTTCCTCTTGAGCCTGCTCATAACAGCATTATCATGAGTTTTTATGTTTAGCTATTGTTCCAGTTGATACTGTGGACACCCCAAGAGATGGTACATTCTTCATGGCTGCTGAGAATAGGTGGCTGCAAATTTCTTTCTACATGGCAATGTCATTGCACAAGCCTGGCTAGCTGTACTGAAGCTGTATCAGAGCAAACTGACTGAATATTTGAAAGCTCCATTTTTGCTGACTGCTCCCTTGACATGAATTAGGGAAAGGAGTGACACAGAGCACAGCAGTTGAAGTTTAAAATCAAAGTGGTTGAACAGAAATGAGAGAAATGGTAAAGTTTTACAGAGGCATATAGAGCAACAGAACTATGGCTATCTCAAAATGAATGAAGGCACTCAGGCTCTGTACTGAATGCACAGATATCTTTCCATGTTTGTGAAAGATAATAACAGGTCTAAAGGACCTATGATTATTACATATGTTAAGTACTATGCTCCAAAGATAATATAAAAGCTAAACATTAACTCCAAGGACTTAGCACTTTCTAAAGATATGCTATTAAATTCAATAGAATTTAATATACTGAAGAATCTTCAGAATTAAATAAATCTGAGTCATAACAAAGTATGACACACCTCATACTAAGTAATCTGAAAAAAAAAATCACAAAAAACAATATTCCCCCCCCCCAAAAAAAAATAAAAAAACAAACCAGAAGAACAGAAAAACAGGCAGATATTCCCCTTCTTCCCCCTTTGGTGCTACCCTAAGACAATGGTTGGATGTCCTGGGTTCAGCAGTAGCAGTCATTTTTCTCCGTCTTAGTATCTAGTGCAGTGCTATGTTTTGATCTTTTGGCCTGGGAACAGAGCTGATAATGCCGATGTTTTCAGTTGCTGCTCAAATGCTTGGTCTGGCCAAGGACTTTGTGAGCCTCATGCTCTGCCAGGGAGGAGGGGAGGCCGGGAGGAAGCAGAGACAGGACACCTGACCCAAACGGACCAAAGAGGTATTCCATACCATAGCACGTCATGCCCAGGATGTAATGGGGAGTTACCCGGAAGGGCTGGGACTGCAGGGTTGGACAAGGTTGGTGCTCAGCTGGGGAGAGTGAGGCGAGTAATCTGTTGGCTGGTGCTGAGGTGGTGTATTCTCTTCCCTTGTTATTTCCTTTAGCACTATTATTATTGGTGGTAGCAGTAGTGATTTGTGTTATACCTTAGTTACTGAACTGTTCTTATCTCAACACGTAGGAGTTGCATTCTTTTCGATTCTCCTCTCCGTCCCTCCAGGAGCAGGGGGAGGCCAAGAAGGCGGGGGAATGAGTGAATGAGGTTTGTGGTTGGGTTTAAACCACGACATTGGATTTTCTTAATCAATACACTGAATGATCCTGCTACCACTTTCCAAGAGAACTCCAAGCAGAGTTTTTAAGTGTTAAGATACATTGGAAGAAAACCCTTTGTGGTGTTGTCATGATGCAATCATGAGCACCTGTAATAGAAATTTTGCAGAAAAGAGGTTTCCTTCAAAGTGCTTTTTTACGTGGGGCAAGCAAAGAGTAAAGGACTGATGTTATAACCCTCTGCTTATTCAGAAACACAACTGTCAAGGTCCCCTTCAAGTTCTTTACTCTTCTCCATCAGCAATTTCCTATTCACTACTCTTTCCTGGGTTGAGATAAGACAGAGAGAGATCACTCACCAGTTACCATCATGGGCAAAACATGACTTAACTTGGGGTAATCAATCCAATTTATTACCGATCAAATCAGACTACAATAATGAGAAATAGAAATAAATCTTAAGCCACCTTCTCCCTAACCCTCCCTTACTCCCAAGCTCAACTTTCTTCTGATTTTCTCTAATTCTTCCCTGTCAGTAGCACAGGATGATGGGGAATGGAGGTTGTGGTCAGTTCATTACACATTGTTTCTGCCAGTCCTTCCTCCTCACACTCTTTCCCTGCTCCAGCATGGGATCCCTCCCACAGGAGACAATCCTTCACAGAATTCTCCAGCATGGATCCTTCCCATGGGCTGTAGTTCTTCACAAACTGCTGCAGTGAGGGGCCCCTTCACAAGGTACAGTCGCTTGGGAATGGGCTGATCCTGTGTATCTTCCATAAGGTCACAGGTCATGACAGAAGACATGCTTTAGTGTGGGCTCCCTTCTATGGGGTTACAGGTCCTGCCAGGAGCCTGTTTCAGCACAGACTTCCTACAGGGCCACAGCCTCCTTCAGACATATGCTCCTGCTGTGGTGTGGAGTCCTCCACGGGCTGCAGGTGGAGATCTGCTCCACCATGGACCTGCATGTTGGCTGCAGGGGCACAGACTGCCTCACTAAGGGCTGCAGGGGAATCTCTGCTCTGGTGCCTGAAAAACCTCCTCCCCTCCTTCTGCACTGACCTTGGTGTCTGCAGAGCTGTTGTTCTCATATATTCTCACTCCTCTCTTCTAGCTGATGTTTTTGCCCCTCCTTAAATCACAGGTACTGATGGGCTCAGCTCCAGCCAGGTCTATCTTGGAGCGAGCACTGGCTCTATTAGACATGGGGGAAGCTGCTGACATTTTCTCACAGAAGCCACCCTTTGAGACCCCTCTATCAAAACCTTGCCGCACAAATGCAATACAGTAGGAATTATTATTCTGAAGAAGGTTTGACCTGAGTGCTTTATCTTATACCTGAAATAAGTATTTGCCATGGATCAGCTAGCACTTTGTAGTTCTACAAGCTCTGGTAAGTTAGCATGTACTTAAACCCTTTAATACTGAGCTAGTTAATTAATGTTTGGGTGCCTCTCCTTGTTTTTAAACAAGGAACCATGGAAGTGTTGAGAGGATATTTCTATTCAAAATATTTATGTATAACAAATATTTAGAGCAATAATATTTATTTTTAAAATACAAACTTGAGAAAAGCTTTAGAAAAGGTCAGCTTTAGTTCTTTGCAATTTAAGATAAACATCTGAAATGTCTTTCTTTTTTCTTCCTTCAAATCTCATCTGAAAAACCTCTGTGTAAGTATCTTGCTTAAGGAAAAAATGTACCAAGATATGCTAAGATAACATAGGTTGCTCAGTATCCACTGCTGATAGCTTATGCATATTACAGCATGAAATCTGCTTCATTCTAGTGCAAAACTCATGACGAATGCTACAGCTGCAGAGATACTGATGTTGAGTGACCTCTAGAAGGATGCAGATGCTCCACAGCAGTCAGCTGAAAAAAAGGAAAAACTACTCCTTGCTTCAGAAAACTCACATGCTATAGAGGCCTGGCTAAATCATGCTTTTTATCAATCTTCATATTGCAAGTATACACCTTCCATTGAGCTTTTCCTTTTGCGGAAGAGAAAGGTACAAACTACCTCTAATTTATTAAGGCATCATCATCCCTTGTGCAGGCATTGTGTTGCTGTTTCATATGACAGTCTTATGAGGAATGAAATTATTTCGTTTTGTTACACTGAAAATATTTAAAATCCATTACTTAAACCATCACAGAGCACTCCCACAGCATTCTCCTGGAGGAACTTCCTGCTTATGGCTTGAATGGGTGTACTCTTTGCTAGGCGGAAAACTACCTGAAAGGTCATAGCGAGCTGAGTGTCACTTTCTTTTTCTGACAAAGTTTATGTTGCTTTAGTTTCTTCTCCTGTGGACTCCAGATAAAGGCCCAGTTGGGGAAAGCAAAACAGAAGATAAAATTCATCATATTCTCTGCTCACTCTAACTACCAAGTTCTTTCCCAGCTGTAGCTCAGAGAGACGATTCAAATTACATTAAAATAAGCCTTTCAATTACGCAGAGTTGTCTTAATATTAAAGATGGCACACTTTTTCAGAAACTCTGTGACTGGCAATTACTCCGCAATGTTATCTAGACAGAAAGCAGTATTTAGCTACAAATTGTTTGAGTGTGAGCGGGAGAGTTTGTCTTGGATATTTTTATCACAGCTGAAATGGAAAGAGTACAGATACCTTCACAGACTACTGCAGATGTTGATCCTGGTAACTCTCACGGTAAATTGCAGCAAGAATTTCCAACCTTGAATAATGAGAATTGCTTAACTTGAAAATATGAAACTAAAAGCAATGCAGGTTCAGGAGAGAATATTAAGAAATGGACTACTGTTTAATCTGCTCTGTAGAGAAAGTGGGGAAGATATTCACAGCTTGTTCACTGCAGGCCTTTAAACACTGGGATTTTTGCCTTCCATGGTTACCCTCTGTTTAAAGAAGAGTTAGTAATCATGTTGCTTCAAGTCAGCTTTAGGAAAAAGGTAGGCAAAAATGAAAAATTAGTTGCATTAAGCTATCACCAACCCATGAGCTGAGAAAATGTGACTGATTTCTACCAAATCTTCTTATTGCCATAGAAACCCTTAAAATCACAGGAAAAACACCAGGTGGTGTGATCAGTAAAAGGCACACAAAGCTTAAATTAAATGATGGCTAAAATTATTTGAATGCAACTGGACTTATGCTGTTCTCATCTGATTAAGGCTACTCTACCTGGTGTCAACTAAAACTCATTAAATGAGCACCAGATAACCGTGGGAGTGAGGTCGAAATGATGAAATAGCTTATAGTTGAGTGCGCTAGTGGTTATTCCAGAAATCATGGATCTGGGACAACACTTTAAAGAATTCCCACAAATCCTGTCACTGGATACCAGGGATAAGAGCTTGGCACCTACCTCTCTCCTTCCCCTCCTCAGGAAAGGGCAATGAGGTTGCCCCTCAGCCTCCTTTTCTCCAAACTAGACAAACCCAGAGTACTTAGCTGCTCAACAAAGGACATTCTTTCCAAGCTCTTTCACCATCTTTGCTGCCCTTGTCTGGATGCATTCAAGGACCTTCACATCCTTCTGGAACCAGTAGGATAATCACTTCTTTTGACTGTCTGGTTATACTGTGTTTTATGCATCCCAGGGTGCGGTTTTCCTTCTTGGCTACCAGGGCACACTGCGGGCTCATACTAAACCTGCTGTCAATCAGCATTCCCAAATCTCTTTCTGCAGGGCTGCTTTCCAGCTGCTCCTCTCCTAATTGATAATGCTGCCTGCCATTACTCCATCCTAGGTGCAGAATCCAGTGGTTTTGCTTATTAAATGCCATCCCTGATTGATTGATTGATTGATTGATGGATGGATGGATGGTTTGATGGATGGATGGTTTATGGATGCTAAGCTTCTTCCCAGTTGGTGGTCGTATGTTAGCTGTTATCTGACTGGTGGATTGCTGTGTAAAAGGAGCCTGAAGCATAGGGACTGGTGAGCATCTGGAGGATCTCAGCCTGGGGGAGATGGTTGTGTATACCCAGAGACTTCAGAGGCAGCAGTGCCTGCAGGCTTCTCTAGGCTGTGTGGGAGCGCAGATGGTGATGCCCCAGAAGGCTTAGTTCACTGGCTAGGGACAATACCTGGGCCTATCAGAGGCTGTGTTGGGTTGATAGGTGGCTGAATAGGAGCCAGCAGTGTGTCCAGGTGGCCAAAAAGGGCAACAGCATCCTGGCTTGTTTCAGAAATAGTGTGGCAAATAGAACAGGACTCAGGAAGTGATGATCCCTGGGTACTTGGCACTGGTAAAGCTGCACCGCAAATACTGTGTTCAGTTTTTGGCAAGAAAGACATAGAGGTACTGCAGCATGATCAAAGAAGGGTAACAAAGCTGGAGAAGTGTCCAGAGCACAAGTCTTACAAGAAGCAGCTTTGGGAGCTGGGGTTGTTCAGCCTGGAGAACAGCAGACTAAGGAGAGTCTTTGTCACCCTCTACAGTTACCTGAAAAGAGGTTGTAGCAAAATGGGGATTGGTATCTTCTAAAGCAAGCGATCGGGTGAGGGCAAATGTCCTCAAGTTTTGCCAGAAGAGGTTTAGATTGGATATTAGGAAAGCTTTCTTCAGGGTTGTCAAGCACTGGAACAGGCTGCCCAGTGAAGTGGTGGAGTCACCATCCCTGGAGGTATTTGAAAGACCTGTAGACATGGCATTTAGGGACATGGTTCAGTGCTGGACTTTGCAGTGCTGGGTTAACGGTTGGACTTGATGGCCTTACAGGTCTTTTCCAACCTAAAATGTTCTATGATTCTATGAACACAGAGGCTCAACAAACACTTATTCCTAATTAATATATATTTGGTTTGGTTTACATTATATCAATTAGTAATCAGTTTTAACCAAAAGAAGCACTCAGTACAGGGATTTTTAATGCTTAAGTTCAGTGGATTCAAAAGCAACTAATAAAAAATATTAGCAGGCCTTTAAAGATAGTAAGCACTAACACCATAATTTATTAGGCTGTTCTATGTTAGTGAGCTTGCATAACGAATTCACAACATTCGTGATCTGAAAGGAAAATAGAGAGTATGTGCTAATACTCCCAAGAACACCTAAGAAGATACATCTGCTCATAGCTACCCTCTTTCAAAATTACCATGTTGATGCTTACTTCCTGAAATAGCTGAAAATAGCCCCCAATTTTGGATACAGCTGAAATAGTTAGACTGCTGTTTTTTACATATACATAATTTTCATCATAATTATCTTAAGTTAAACGAAAGTATAATTGAAATGTATGTGTAAGGGCACGTATACAAGCTGAATTACAGAACAGAACACACACCAGTTAAGAATGTTATTTAAAATCATTCCTTGATTTCCCCCCCCCCATAAAATACTGTGCACCATGAACCATTAATGCTTGAATCATTAGAATATTTTGCCTTCTTATTGAAAAAATAAAACCCAAGTATATTCAAAAGTCTGGTAACAGCCTGAGGAAAGATTTTTTTTTTCTGTGCTTCTTGAGCCTGTAACAGAAGAATAAGATGTGAAAGAGAAAATTGAAACCTGAGTGAAAATAGACACCATAACATAGCACAGATTAAAATGTGTAATTGCTTAATATGAAGCCTCCCTTTGGAAAATTTATTGAAGAAATCACTAGAATTTTTGTTTGTCTCAGTAAATTCATGCCATTTATGACTGAAGAGCAAACATACAGATTAAACCATGTTTTACTGAAACAAAGCAATGCCAGCTACACAATGTAATCTGTTATGCTAATGTTCCACACTTTTTGGTGCAATGGTCTGTTTTAATTCAGAAATTGTGGTCAGATCTTTTAGAAATATACTCTTCCCACTCAAGCCATTGTCTAAGGGACAGACATCACTGTCGAGGTTTAAACCCAACCACAAACCTCGTCCACTCACTCCCCCCCTTCTTGCCCTCCCCCTGCTCCCAGAGGGACGGAGAGGAAAATCAAAAAAAAATGCAACTCCCATGGGTTGAGATAAGAACAGTTCAGTAACTAAGGTATAACACAAATCACTGCTGCTACCACCAATAATAATAATGATAAAGGAAATAACAAGGGGAAAGAACACAACACCTCAGCACCAGGTGACCAATAACTCGCCCCACTCCCCCCAGCTGAGCACCGACTGATACCTCCTCCAACCCTGCAGTCCCTCACCCTTCCAGGTAACACCCAGTTACATCCCGGGCATGACGTGCTGTGGTATGGAATACCTCTTTGGTCAGTTTGGGTCAGGTGTCCTGTCTCTGCTTCCTCCCGGCTTCCCCTCCTCCGTATCAGAGCATGAGGCTCAGAAAGTCCTTGGTCAGACTGAAACATTTGAGTTATCAGTTCTGTTCCCAGGCCTAAAGTCAAAACACAGCGCTGCACCAGCTACTAAGAAGGAGAAAAATAACTGCTACTGCTAACCCAGGACAATCACTAAACAAATGTCAAAGCCTCATAAACTTTATTACCTGAAAACAAATTTATGGGTATACTTTCAGACAGGTCTATAGAAATTAGACTGCACAACACTTTTAGAATATAAAGTTTAAATTTTCAACTAGTATAAAGATCAGTATTCTGAATCACAGTAACTATTTGTACTTTGCAGCTGTGTATCTGCAAAAGATTAAGGAAACACAAGAACTCAGTGTTTTAAACACCAACAGCAACGACGAGGTTTCAAATAGACTGAGACATGCAGACAACTCCCCCAGCTTCTTTGTCCACACGCATCTCTCCTGTACCCAGGAGTTTGTTTACACTGCATGAGTTTTAGGGACTTTACAAATATGCATCACAGAAAGGGAGTTACTGTTTTACTATAAAAGAATAGTAAAAGCTGTTAACATTGTTCTCTTCTGTATACAGATACTCTGAAAAAAAAAAATAAAAAGACTGCAACTTGCACTTGTATTTCAAAATTTTAAATGACAACTACAAGGACACAGGCTTCGTTTGCATTTTCACAATATAGCATCCATTAGTTCATTACATTGTTTCAAATAAAACACATGCAATACAAGTGCTACAGTAAGGGAACTCAAAATACTTTGGATCATTCATTTTCCTTCCTGTAAAGCATGTTCATCTTTCTTGATCTGTGACACACTTAAGACAAAATACATTGTTCAAAATGAGTTTCCTATATAGATTTTTAATTATACAGTGTTCAAACTTTAAACAAAATAGAAATTTGCCAGATTTGCATGTGTCTGCCATTTTTGATCCACCTCTCAGAAGGAGCAAATCCCCGTGAGGTTTCTTAAAGAATCATTTTCTTGAGTCGCGATGAAGTACTCGAATATCAATAATAAAGCTAAGTCTGTCACTCCAGCTGAGAACAAAGCTTTTCAAGCTTCAGAACTGCCACAGGGACACGCTTCTTTTAAGGAGCAAATCCAAAGTGGCACTCAGGATTTTATGGCTCCTACGGAACAGAGGTGATTGCTGTGCTTTTCTTTTTTTCCCCCTTCTCCTTCCATCCTTCCAGCAGGGATGCTGAACTTAAAAAGTTTATTTTTTGTTTATTTCAGTGTCTCATTGGAAATAGAAAATCATGAGCATCCCTTTCCTCTTCCCTCCTCCTCCCCAAGCAAATTCAAGCTAAGGCTCACAGACTTTTCTGTGTTTTAAGAGATTTTGATTCTAACTCTAAAAGGCATAACCAAGTATGCCAGATGCCCTTGGGAGAACAAAAGTTCCTTCATAAGTGTCGTGGTTTAAGCTCAGTCGTAAGTCAGCCATGCAGTCCTCTCTCACTGCCCCCCCTCCCCCTTTCCTCCCCCTGCTCCCAGAGAGATGGGGAGGAGAATCGAAAGAATGTAACTCCCATGGGTTGAGATAAGAGCAGTCCAGTAACTAAGGTATAACACAAACCACTGCTGCTACCACCAATAATAATAATGATAAAGGAAATAACAAGGGAAGAGAATACAACCACTCACCACCCGCCAACCGATACCCAGCCCGACCGAGCAGTGATCTAGGCCTTCCGGGTAACTGGTTTACATCCTGGGCATGACTTGCTGTGGTATGGAATACCTCTTTGGCTAGTTTGGGTTAGGTGTCCTGTCCCTGCTTCCTCCTGGCTTCCCTTCCTCCCTGGCACAGCATGAGACTCAGAAAGTCCTTGGTCAGAGTAAACATTACCGAGCAACAACAAAAAACATCAGTGTTACCATCGTTGTTCCTAGGTTGAAAGTCAAAACCACAGCACTGCACCAGCTACTAAGAAGGAGAAAAATGACTGCCACTGCTGAACCCAGGACAATAAGGTAAGGCAAACAACTTTTTTGTCTATTTAAGGAAACACTGCATGTACAGATTAAGAACAGCAAAGCCATAAGAGTAAATGTGAAGGCTGCACCTCCACCCAGAAAGAATGCATAAGAATATCTAAACATTGAGATTAAAAGATACATGCTCTTTAGCTGATCGGCAAACCATAGCTTGCAATAGAAAATTCTTGAACAATCACTTTCTTCATGCTTTACACTTTCAGAATGAGTTAGTTCTGCCATGACGAAGCTCGCAGCTAGAAAAAATTAAACACTATAGAGCTACTTCCTATCAGAAATTGGTTTTAAAGGTGCCACTAATAAAAATAAGTGCAGTATTAAAACCCCACAATATTAACGTAACACAGAGACTTTTTTATATTTGAAATAAAGTTATCTTTCTTACACTTAACTGCCTCTCCTGAGTCAGGATATGAACACTGAATATATTATGCCTTCAACCAGAAGGAATTATGATTAAGCTGTTAAACCTAAACATTTATGTATTGTCTGCAAAGTAAGTTCTACTGAACAGCAAAAATTCATTGCTCAATTAAAAATAGTGAAGACAAATGCTTAGTAAGGCTGCTTGAAGTCAAAGCTTGAAACACAGGAGTCAGAGATGGAAAAGGTCAGTTGTCTTGTCTATTTTCAAATATCTCAAGCAACATAATTCTGTATTACTCCTTAGGAGATGAGTCCATTGTCACTCAAACATTTCCTTATTAACTCTAACTGTAATTTTATGTTATAATCCTTTCATTATAAAACTTAGAGTCAAACAGGCAATGCCATGCATATATAACTCCTTCTAAGAAGTACATTAGGGATCAATATTCCTTAATCCACTGCCACCCCAGAGTGATTAATTATAACCATGTCTGTGTTCTGTCAAGAGCTAGTGGTAGGTACACATATTTATCCCATTTATAAACTAAGTAAACTTAACAGACTGATGTAGAATGAAAGGCCTCATGCAAGTTTAAGACACATTTCCCACTGAGAGATAATGTCCTAGTGGAAAAGAAGAAAGGCTTTTCAGAACAGAAGCTCACTGTCAGCCAAGTAAATTAAGCAGCTGGCTCCTTCTTTAACCAAGATGCATCTGCATACTTAAGAGAAACAATTTAAGAATAACCAGACTGTCTCTTACACTAGGACAGAAAAGCTAAAGCTTGAGAAGGAAATGTTCTCCTGACATTCTGAAAGACATCACAAGGATACTGGTAGTATGAGCTAACATGTTTCATTAAACAGGAGTAATCTGAGCCAATTCTAGAAACCAGAGAAGTTATCTGAAGGCAAGTTGCCAGGGTTGTTACTGAGGACATCTGGTACAAACACAGTCTTTTGGGCAAAACCCCTGACCAAGTAGGCAGTCTGCAACAAATGCAAACTAAGGTTTTATGTATGCATATAGACTGAACTTTGGTTCTTTAAAGGATCTGGCTCAATAAAACAATGACTTTTTTTTAATTTTCTTAGTATCATAGCCAACGTGGGACTGCATTTCAAAGACAAGTTAAAATCAGGGATCTGCTTCAGTTAAGTGGAGATCCAAAGACTGCCAAAACATTACTGATCAGAAGAACAATAGCTGATGTGAAAGCATGGCAGTAATCCCAGGCTGATGTATCAGTTTATATGAGTCATAGTAATGGTAGAGTGCGACTATGAGAGGAGTCCACATTAAGATTCTGCCATACTTAGGCTTTCCATGAGTCTCACCAGTGCAAGAGGTAGGATGTAGGGGAAGTGAAATAAACTGTTCTGTCTGATATGTTCAATTGAGTAGTTTTATGAAACCTTCAGTTCACAACTAGTTTTGAAGAAGTCAAAATCTATTGACTTGTTCACTAAAATAGTGGTCTGAATCTTATGGATAACAAACACCTTTCTTCAAACCTAAATTAATCAATCAACTTGACAAGGCTGTAAGAGTCAGCTGAAGGCTGAGATGCTTGCACATTTTACACCATATTATTTCAAGCATTTCAAGCTTCATAAACACATACTCTATGTTGTCATTTTAACATCAGTTTATATCACTTCTAGTTGGACTAGAAAATACTTGAGGAGCAGGAACCATCTTTGCTGATATCACAGAGAAGTGCAAACAGATTCTCGGTTCCTTTAAGCACAAATATAATACAATCAATAGCATGTTTTTATACACTATTAATAATTATTCACTCAAGAATAACTTGAGTTAACTAAGAATAACCCACCTAAACCAAAATAAATCACTTAAGCTAAAAAAGTAAATGTCATGGAAATAGCAAAACCATGTTTGAAAGCTTAAGGTTTTTCAGAGCAACTTAACATTCCTATTTCCCAATTCATGTTTTTGTGAACACTTTCAAAATCTCACTTTCAGCAAGTAAATGCAAATTTAAAACAATTTTCCTTTTAGCCTCTTATCCTTGGATGATAACTCTGGGAATTAATGACTAACTCAAAATATTACTGTTTTCAGAATGGTAAAGACTACCCATACTCTTATATTTCCTGATTCAAGAGCTATTGAGAATAATCACTACACTCTTTTCCTCTTCTCTTGGCAACTGCTTGAGGCCACTGTTATAAAGATAATAGGTTATGTAAGAATATGGCTTGACAGCATAAGGCCATTTAAAAATTCTTGTTAGACTTTTTCTCCAACTGGGAGATTGGGATGAATTAGCTAAATTATTAACTGACAAAAATAGTTGGCATTTTAAAAAATCATCTTTGTCTTGTCAGGGCAATATAACCGAGGGATTGTCTTTTGAATGCCAATATGCATATGCAATTGAGCAGTAGAAAGACCAGTATCTTCCCTAAGCAAAACAGAAATTTAAATCAGGAAATCTTTTAGGTGTTTTTTTAACTTGATAGGACGGCCCATTTAAATTTCACCATCCTGTAACTTACATATGTATAAATGAATACACCAAAGAACAAACTTTCTTATAATGCATTGCAGTACTGAATTAAAGAAGATATACCATCCTTGAGGACTTAATGTGACATCTTTAGTGCTAAATTTTACAGGTGCATCACAAAAGTTGCAGCTCATCAGGTGGCACCCTCAGTGCTGTAGTGACTAAGTTTGATGTCTCACTATTAAGAGACATTATGATGAAGACAGGAGGTATTAGCAAGGAGATAGACTCAAGTTAACATCATAAACTAGCTTCCCACCACTTTAGGACTTGGACACAGAAGCCTACGGCTGGCTCCCTTAATCTTTCAGACTTAACCACTATCATCTGACTTGAGAAATCTGGATTCCACACAGGGAACCAGCATCCTGAAATTCAGCTGGGGTAAGACTGAGTGCTGACAGGCCAAACTCCTTTTTCTTTGTGTATGGCTTGTGTATTCCTGAATTAAAACCGAACACTTGCTTATGAGTTGCAAGAAGAGTGGGTAGCACAAACATGTGTTGAAAACAGCACTCTTAAGAGTTCTATTAGGGGAAGGATAATAATTATGAGGTGCAATAAAAATAATTTCAGCAGGTGAACTTATCTCTTCATGATTCAGGATCTCCTGTGAAATATGGTTCATTATACTGGCTACTTGAATAAAGAGATTTGAAGTAAGTTAGATACAGAAAACCTCCACATTCTATAGGTCTACATTTTGGCCAGTTCTCTGACCTCACTTTTAGTAAACCACAATATTCTGGAGGAAGGAGCTGCACGTTTTCCTTTAACATACCGTAAAGCTACACTTTTTTTTTGTTTGATATGTAGTTTTCTCCTGATTTTACTTATGTTTCCTAATTGCCATATTGAAAGACACAATGCAGTTGATTTTGTTTTTAACCACATACAGACATGGAGACACACTGTCTTGGAATGTGGAACAGATGTCCATTGGGAAAATCTACTCCTCTGATTCAGTATGCAAGCAGACTATTTCAGTAAATGCTGAGAAATTTGCTACAATTGAAGCCTGTCTCATGGGTTTCAGCTGGTCTCTGTTGTGCTTAAGGGAACAGAACTCCTACTGTAATAACAATACAAAAGAATATTATTAATGTATTAGACTCCAGAGTGAGTCCTGTCTTCCAGTAATGGTACGGTTTAGACAGGAGAGATGTAAATCTTTAGCAAGCCTACAAGTACTGGCCCAGAAATCAGATTTCACTCTGGAAAAACACCATTAATTTTGCCACCTCCTGCAACACAATGACAGAATCAATTTAGACCCTTATATACCATGAGATCTACTTCGAAAGTCCTTCTGTTACAAGTTTTCTCTGGATCTTCTAAATCTAGCTAACCCAGGCCAAAAAACGATGATGCAGTCATACTGCTAACAGCAAAGTTTCACATGTAACCCCACAGAAACTACTAAATACAATGGACATAAACCACCAAGTGATGGAAAGAGTACCTGCCCTCTGGTACTGCTCATGTCAGTACCAGCAGGAGGTAGCTGCTATTAGAACACTGGTTTCTTTCAGGAGTGGCTGGGTTCACAACAGACAGCCTTGAAAGGTTGTATGTGCCAAAGCTCCAAACTTTATACCGAAGTCAAGGGGAGCCTTTAAATACACAGAGACAGATGCATAGGTCGCTGTTGCCAGTTGTATTTTGTAGCAGGAAAACCAACACTATGATAGCTGCAACCTCTAATATGTGTAGCCAAGTTTAGATCTAGCATCTGGACTTCCATTTTAGCCGGCATAGTCAGTTCCAGATACTCAAGGTTATACAAGCCTAAAAACCAGGCAAGTCCTACATAAAAATCGTTTCAGAAAGACCCCCTAGCAAGAAAATTGTCAGTTCCTCAGAAGCAAAGAAAGTGAAATATACAGCACGGGAAAAATAATGCAAAGGAGCTGGAGGTAGGGAGGAGAGGTTCTGAATATTTGAAGCAACACAACACAGTGGAAGTATACGGTATAAAGCAGATTAACAGACAGTAGCTTAAGTTAAAGATGATGAGATTGCATACAAGCAGTGATCGGTTTTGTACATAATCATGGATTTAAAGTATGTGTACTTTGATACGTGATGACTCATGCATTCACAGCCTAATATTCTACAGTTTTTAATACCAGAAAATATCACTAATCAATGATTTGATCTATTTTCTGACTTGGAAAGTTAACTCTGTACTACTGCAATCAGCAGTGTTTACGCATTAAGAACACTTAGTGATCTTGTTTAAAACATTTCCCCCCCTCTCTTGATGGTAACAAGGCAGCCTTGTTACAGTACCACACTCCTCTGTCCCCTTTCAATACATTTCAACCACAGAGAAACCTCTGAGTTACACTGCAGAAACCCTCTTGCCAGAAGCTCAGCTCCAGGGCTTTAGTTCTCAACGTATAATCCCTTTACTCAGCTCAGCCCTGAGAACTCATGTAGCAGCAGAGTAGGCATCTAGTGTGGGGTCAGGAGTGTGCAGAAATTTGCTCTTCTTTTCCTTGTCTGGGAGACAGGTGTGCCTGGCCTTCTGCTTTTCCACCATTTCACAGAAAATCCTGTCAAAAAGACCAAACACCTGGATTCAACCACGAAAGAGAACTGGAAGCAGAGACCTATGATCTCCTCAGACCGTGAACAGACACTGAAACCCTGGCTTTTTTACAGGGTGTTACAAGGTCCTACCTCTTCTCAGACTGCTTCAGGGGCTGCCTCTTTTCTTTCTCTCTCAGGTTTTGGTCTAACACTGTCAGCACCTCTGCTGCCTCATCTCCACACCAAAGTTCACCCAGTTATACTTGCACTCTGGCAGCAAGACCAAAGTAAAAACTGTCTCTTCCCTTTCCTCAGGTTTTTAATAAACCATGCACACACACAAAAAAGGCAGACTTGACACAAGATCCTGCCAGGACTGTGAAAGCACACAGAGAAGCCTTATTAACTGCATAGTTCAACGCAGGAATTAAATCCGTCTTTTCCTCTCCCTTTCACCCAACCCCTCCTAGTCTCTGCCCTTGACTTCTGGTTATGCCCAGCCTTCCAGGGCTCCCTCATACAGAGAAGTTCTGACTTGTGCCAGATTTACTCACCCCCTAATACATCTTTCTTAAAGTCCACAGATTTTTTATTTATTTTGTTTTCAGCCCATTATTTCATTTGCGCCCTCCTGCACTATGGAATTTGGTTTTACATGTCTATGTAGAGAGACATTTTTTAAATTAAGCATTGTCTCCTCAACTTTAATTGACCATAGAATAAGAAGAAATAATGCTCTTAATATTCTGGGATTGGAGAAGGACAAACAATGAAGTACAAAAGAGTTGTTTCCAGAAAAAGAGTATGTGAAGCACATATTTTTATTTCCTTAAATAGTACTGATGTTCATAACAGTCCTGTTTCTGCACACAGTGATTGTCATGCAGTTCTTGTACATATAAGTAATCCTCATAATTCTCAACTGAACTGGAACCCAAATAAAGTATGGTAGAATGAAGCAAATAAATTCTAGTAAATGGAAATAAATTATTCCTTATAATTTATAATTTGTATGCAGCCAACAGGGACAATTAATACTTATTTATCAAATTTGATTAGATGTCTCATATCTGTAATTAAAGGTAAGTGTTTTGGATTTTAAATGTGTACTCTTGTTATTTTTAAGAACCATCCATCAAGGAGGATATAGCCTGGCCTGTGAGCCTTGAATATTCCCTAGGGTCGTCAGAGAGAAAGGAATCTTTTGCTAGAGCACAGCCACCTGCTTCACAGCGCATGAGCACGCATGTTTAATTTCAGTGTCAAACCATAATTCATTGTGGTTTAAGACCAGCAGGCAGCTCAGCCCCGCACAACCACTTTTCATTCTCCCCACAGGGGAATGGGAAAGAAGGAGAAGGGTAACAGTGAGAAAACTCATAGATTGAGATAAAGATGCTATAATAGGGAAAGCAGAACCTGTGTGCACAGGCAAACCAAACCAAGGAATTATCACCAGCCATCCCCAGGAAAGCAGGACTCTATCACATGTAGCAGTTACTGGGTGTGTCAGTGACACTAGACAATGGCCTGTGGTGGAACACACAAAAATAGAAAAGTACTGTTTGTACGTGGTAGATCCTCCCTGGAAGGTCCCACTTTGGGTCCTTCCCAGAAAAATTCCCAACCCTTGCGGATCTTTCTAGATATTGCTGGCCACTTCTTCCCATGTAGGCTGGCCCCCTGTGTCAGAATGAGTGTGCATTTCTGCTAGTATAAAAGCCCGAGCCTCAGGCGATGCGGGGAGGCAGAACCTCATATCACCCAGGTCAATGTTGCCTCTGTGGGGACGCACGCTAAGGTTGAGCCTGTCACCTCACACTGCAATGATGTTTCTCAGAGCTAGTTTCCTTATCATCTTACATGGTCCTTGGGGTTGGTAAGATAACCGAACATCAGAGATAACCTTTACTGTATCTTTTGTTACATCTATATTTTCCCTGTATTAATAAACTAGCTATGATTTTTTATTGTGTTGCGTTTCTCTCAACCTGGAATCCTCAAACTCTGGGAAAGACAAATGCTATCATTCCAAACATCCCTCCCATCTTTTATTGCTGAACATGACACCATACAGTGTGGGATACCCTTTGGTCATTTGGGGTCAGTTGCCCCAGCTGTGTGCTCTCCCGACTTCTTGCGCACCCCTAGCCTACTCGCTGATGGGGTAGTGTGAGAAGCAGAAAAGCACTGTTCAGCAATGACTAAAACATCCTTGTGTTATTAATACTGTTTTGATCACAAATCCAAAACACAGCACCATACCAGCTGCTATGAAGAAAATTAACTCTATCCCAGCCAGAAACCAGCACAGCACCTAATGAAGTTATATTGCCACAGGCTTCCTGGTATATTACAGGGCCTGTAGCAGACATAGGCTCCTCTTCTTGCCCAGGTCTAGAAGCCTAGCTGGATACCCTTGGCATTTCATATAATGCTAGGCATTTATAATGAGGCAACTAATTTGTTGCAGGCCCTTAATCACTGCAGTTTACAGCATAAGACTCTATCCTGTACAGGAGTTGATTCATAAAACCACAGAATAAACACCTGGGATGAGCACTTGGAAAAATCAAGGCAAGTGCCCCCCCTACAACTGTAACAGGTTTTTGGCAGACTAGAAGCGTAGCTAGAACAAGTTATCAGAAATAATTGCATGTATTTTACTCCTTGCTTCAAAGAATATTAACTATAAATTTACGTTTTTGCAAGTGATTTTAGTTATAAGAGCATTTGTGTAGTGACATTAAAAATGCAATGAAAAATTCACACAGCTGGATGCAAAGCAGCTTTTTAAATCCCTTACAATAGCCATCAACTTGGATTTTTAATTGTGCAGAAAGCTTTTTTTCTACAGAGATAATTACACAGAGTTATTTTGACAAGTACTAATATGATTGAAAGCCAGCTCTCAGATCTGCAACCAAATTTCTGCAGTGTTCTGATGTAAGTCAAATCACTGTGGAACCCTACAGAATTAGCAGCTTTACTTTGCTGTGCTTAGCTCATATCTACATGATATAAAATTGATAGTGTGACCACAATGGCAATTAAATTACTATCTATCTCACTTTAGAATTGAAAGCAATGTAGTTACTTCAGGACAGCACTTAAGGTCCAGAATAATAAGAAAGAATCCTTAGCCATGCCAGCGTTTTTTACTGTTTCTGGAATTTAATCTAACATCCATGTTGTTGCACTGCACTGTATGAATCTGCCAATACACTGGACACTAGTTCAGAGAGCTTTACATTGTATTCAATTCCTTGGGTAACAAGCCCAAGTTATCCAAACATTGATTAACACAGCATGGTTAACTGGAAATACAGACTGATAGTGAACTGATACACAGGAAATACCCCCTCAAAGTAAAAAATACATCAAACCAGTTTTAAAAATAAGGTGTTCTGCTATACCTTAAGAAAGAAAAGTGAATCACTATGATGAAAAGAACTGAGCTACTTTGTCAGTTAAAAAAAAAAAAAACAACTCTAGAAGATGTCTCTAAATCATTTTCATTTATGGTGACAATCATGCATACCTGTATGTACATGTGTGTGTGTATATATATATATATATCTAAAATACAGATCAAAGCAGAAAAAATGTTCCATGAACATCAAGTAAAGTCATGATCATAAGGGCTTGGAATCAGCAGTTACTTAAAGTACATTTCAGAATTTCTGCAAAATAAAATGTGTTGAACAGCCTGTCATGGAAATCGTAAGTTTCAGAAATTATAAAGAATAGCACTGGTCCCCAAGCCAAATCAATCTGCTTACACCTTAACTATTAGCACTATTCATGCACACCAAGATGTAATTTAGAGCCCTGCCCTGGAACATATCAACTGTAAAATGGAATTTTACACAGTTTTTAGTGTCATACACAAATTTGATAAAGGTGCATTTGCTCACTTTGTCTGGGATATGAATCAAAAAATACAAGAGGATAGGCCTCAAGACAAATCCCTGAAGAGCATCACTTGCAAATGACCTCCAAGTAGAGTACAAACCGTTAACCCCTTTTCTTTGGGGTCAACCATCTTGCCAGCACTCTACCAAGATATTAGCTCACCAATCTACACTGTAAGATCCTACCTTGACTACAAAGATGCTCAGGTAAACAGGGTCAGAAACTCTCCTCATTAGGGCAGAAAACAACTGCCCCTCCGCCTACATCTATAAACCTAGTGAAACATAATAATCTCAACATAAAAGACAGATTAGTCAAGCTTGATTTACCCTTGATAAATTCATGCTGGCAATTCCCTATCACCTTCACATGGCCAATATGTGCTCCATTCAAACCCATGGTATGCCAGGGACTGAAATGCGGTTCACCAGCCTCTGCCTGGAGTTTCATTGATATTCCCACCTAGCCTTTGACATCTGTCTGTCAGTCTTCAGTCAACAAAGCCCTCTCCTGGCCTCTATGACCATCCATAGATTTTCCCAAGCCTGTAGTGTTTCGCATGGTTGTTGTGACCCAAGTGTAAGACAAATTTCCACACAGCAACTCAGAGCTCTTGCCACCACTCATTTCCCCCGGGTGAGATGGCTGCCTCCACCAGGCAGTCCTAGCGCTCCAGACCCAGAGAACAGCCACTTCCTCAGGAGCGTCATATGGGTCACCGTGTCTGATGTGCCCAGGTATCGTCACTGCTACCAGCAGGACCTGAAAGCACTTTTGTTAAGACAAAAAAGGTAGACTCAGTAAATAAGTCACCTTACTAACCCACACACCCTAAAACCAACTGCTAGGGCAAGCGAGGAATAAAAAAGCTGCTGAAAAATATGAATTAAAAGAACTCAAACAAGAAACTCCCAGAAAAGTAGCCCTTGAGGAAAGCTCAGCATTATCCCAGGTCCATAATTTCTGAAATAACCACTAGCACACTCAACTATAAGCTATTTCTTCATTTTTACCTCACTCCTACGGTTATCTGGTGCTCATTTAATGAGTTTTAGTTGACACCAGGTAGAGTAGCCTTAATCAGATGAGAACAGCATAAGTCCAGTTGCATTCAAATAATTTTAGCCATCATTTAATTTAAGCTTTGTGTGCCTTTTACTGATCACACCGCCTGGTGTTTTTCCTGTGATTTTAAGGGTTTCTATGGCAATAAGAAGATTTGGTAGAAATCAGTCACATTTTCTCAGCTCATGGGTTGGTGATAGCTTAATGCAACTAATTTTTCATTTTTGCCTACCTTTTTCCTAAAGCTGACTTGAAGCAACATGATTACTAACTCTTCTTCAAACAGAGGGTAACCATGGAAGGCAAAAATCCCAGTGTTTAAAGGCCTGCAGTGAACAAGCTGTGAATATCTTCCCCACTTTCTCTACAGAGCAGATTAAACAGTAGTCCATTTCTTAATATTCTCTCCTGAACCTGCATTGCTTTTAGTTTCATATTTTCAAGTTAAGCAATTCTCATTATTCAAGGTTGGAAATTCTTGCTGCAATTTACCGTGAGAGTTACCAGGATCAACATCTGCAGTAGTCTGTGAAGGTATCTGTACTCTTTCCATTTCAGCTGTGATAAAAATATCCAAGACAAACTCTCCCGCTCACACTCAAACAATTTGTAGCTAAATACTGCTTTCTGTCTAGATAACATTGCGGAGTAATTGCCAATCACAGAGTTTCTGAAAAAGTGTGCCATCTTTAATATTAAGACAACTCTGCGTAATTGAAAGGCTTATTTTAATGTAATTTGAATCGTCTCTCTGAGCTACAGCTGGGAAAGAACTTGGTAGTTAGAGTGAGCAGAGAATATGATGAATTTTATCTTCTGTTTTGCTTTCCCCAACTGGGCCTTTATCTGGTGTCCACAGGAGAAAAAACAAAGGAAAACAAACCAAACTTTCTGAAGTTACATTGACATTTACAGACATGGTATGAAAAAATCTTTTCCTTTGGTGCAGAAACTGAATTTAATTTTAAATACAATTTTAATTTCCTTTTTTTTTTTTGTTGTTAACGTGTTTGGTAAGCTTAGCAATTACAATACCAAATCTAAAATTTGGGGGAGGGTTCTTCTATTTTTTATATGAAACTGTGTTGATTTCTAGATCATTAAAAAAAAAATAATTCTGTTTTAAGCCACATATGTATAGATACATATCAATGCTTATAATTCCCAGAATAGCTTGCTTCCTCCTTTTGTTTTTGGAGTAGAGCTGGTCACTGTGGTTTAGAACTTCACTTATCCGGTTGGATTTTTAGAAATTCGACTAGTATAGGTTATATGGCTAATATCAAACAAAATGATAAATTAGATCTTAATTTGATCAGACACTAGAAAATGCAGAAATACAGAAAGCTGCCATTTTTTGATGTGATATTGTGGCTTCATCTGCTAATAAGGTCTCATGTAAATTGCTGCTGGATGTGCTGTCTTACTGCTGCTATTACTGAGTCAGTACCTACTGCAGCGGAATCTGTTCGGCACCTTGACAGCAGTTTCTTGGTCATCTGTGTCAGCAAAGTCTGTAGAGACATGTAGCCCTTCATCATTGCCTGAGCAGCACAGAGAAAAATAATTTTTTTCTTTTGCCTGCTATCAGGAATCTTGCTGACACTGTCAGCTGCTGAGCTTGAGTACAGCTACCAGCAGCCTTTTAAACATTCAGGATGGTGTGATGCACTTACTCATGCTACTGTGTGAAAATAGAACTTCAGCCTTCCAAATTATCTTCCCTCCTGTCGTGGTTTAAGCCCAGCCAATAACTCAGAACCACGTAGCAGCTCGCTCACTCCCCAGCTCCCAGGGGGAGGAGGAGGAGAAGAACATAAATCCTGTAAATTGAGATAAGCACAATCCAGTAACTAAGGTACAATACAAAACTACTAATACCTCTGAGTTTAATTCTTCAAGCATTGCATAGGAACTGACATACCCTTTCTAAAACAACTGCAAACCTTTCTTTCACTCAGTACTTGGAATGAGTTACAATCCCATTGAGTTTTCTGAATTCAAGCATCTTTATGCAACTGTTTACTGTTTGAACTACTTTATGCAGAAGAGTCCAGGTAGCCATTCTGCATTCAGAGGAATGTCTTCTGTCCTCTAGTGTCAAGATACCAAATATTGC
This sequence comes from Lathamus discolor, assembly GCF_037157495.1. NCBI lineage: Eukaryota > Metazoa > Chordata > Aves > Psittaciformes > Psittacidae > Lathamus > Lathamus discolor. Next base: position 81,496,931 of record NC_088885.1, read on the forward strand.
CTAAGGTCTTAGCTGAGCTCTGACCTTTCTAATTGTACATCCAAGTCCACTAAGGCAGACCCACAGGAAATCCTAATCTATTTTTGTCTGGAAGGACTTTATGAAGGCTGTCAGTTGGATCTATAAATGCCACTGGAATGCATGAAGCTTATGTGATACTCACAACTGAAATATAAATCCTGTTTATGTAATAACTTTGTAATCATTTTGGAATAAACTCTTTTTAACCTCTTGCTTTTTCTATAGCCTAAGAGATGCTCAGTCTCTTTAAAGGTGTGAATACACAGAGCAGGGGATGTCTCCGAGTATGATCAGGTAAAGATGAAACAGAATTTTCATCACTTGTTAAGACTTTTAGCCATTGTTTTAAGTAATTATGCATGTGCATCTACAGGTAGATACAAAGAATCAGTAGTTAATGGAGTGAAAGTGATGGTTACAAACTTCAGCCACTTCAGTATCAAGTACTACACAACCCTAAAAATAGTTCTTATTCAAGTTTTAATCCAATTTCCATCTTAAAATGTAAATGTACTAAAATATTCAGTTTGTTAACATTACACTGTCTTTGAAAGTAGTTCTCACTCAGCTAACACCATCTGTTTATACCCAAATATTTTCACTCTATTCAGCCAAGTTGAAAGTATCAGTAAAAACAGTCTGTGTGGGGAAAAGAAATGTGCTGATACACATACATATTAACACAAGAGCCATTTTTAATATTGCTTTATTCTGTAGCCAAAAATTGAGCTGTTGCTTTTGAAATTTGGTAGAGGGAAAATTGAAAAAATCTTGTGAACATCTGGAACTTGAATCAAAGCCAAAGGCAGAATTTCCATTTGCTTCCACATAAGAGCATCAAGACCCTGATTCAATTCACTTGAAAAGAAATGTTTGTGAGGATAGAGAATAATTACTACATCGTACATGCAACATTCATCTCCTCTGTGATAACTCTTAATGTTTCAGAGCTGCTCACCTTCCATGGTGAAAAATGAAGAGTCATTTGGTTGTGTCCTGCCTTTTACAATTTATCCCAATGCAGTTTTTCACCCTCTGCAATCCTCTTAAGGGAGGAGGGAGGAGGAGGAAAGTTTAATTCTTTGTAGAATTTTGTATTCTTCTCTTTCCTTAAAAAAATATGTGATATGATGTAATGTGATTGCCATTCACTGTTCAGCTTCTGCCACTGACCCCAACTTTCTGCTGTTTTGGCTAGTCTTGATTCTCATGAAGAAATAAACAAAAAACAACCACCAGAAGGATGTCTCCAGGAAAAGACAAAGCAAGTATATTGGCATTTAAATCTTCTATTTTTCTTTGGCAGGGGAAGCATTTATCAAAGCTTCTTTAACACTATTTACATTAAGAGTCTTAATATATCACTGAGGGAAGGACCAGAAGCTCCCTTTGGAACTGCATAGACTCCATTAAATTCTTTTCACATAGCTTTGTTGTCTGTATTGATTTCTGGTTTCAGTTGCATTCAGCCTAGAAGACAAACAACCTCAGTAACCAGCAGCTCTTTACATCAGGTGTCTTTTTACAAAGTCTCTTCTCCAGCTGGAACCAGGAAAATTCTTTCACTTGCAGCCCACATGGAGGAACCTATTCAGAGGTGGCTAATAGGAACAAACATAAAAATTTATAGCCTGCCTTGTCAAAAAAGCGTGTGTTGTGACCAGGCAATTTTCAGAGAAGTGGTTCAGGATTTATAGGCTTGTTGGTGGTGGAGTGTTCTTCTCTAAACATCTTTCTCCTACTCACATACTGTTGGGTTAGTGACAATAAGGGAAGCTGAAGTGAAATAATTTTTCCACTGTTGTAGTACTGATCATTAGCTCACCAGTTACATTCCATGAAACCAGGGTTCTTTCTTATACTTTAGCTCCCATAAATTGGCTTTTCTATCAGTTTTAGGCTCAGGTTTTTCTACTAAGTTCAGTAAGAATATATACATTTAATTTAATGAGCATTGGATTGTCTTGTTTTTGTATTTGCTAAATTTGTATTTCAGTGTTGAAAATGCTGACACTGAGGAAAAAATGAACTTTCAGTTTAAAATGAAAAGATCATAATTTGAATATGCTATTATTACTCAGAAAAGGGATACTTTTGCTCCAGTGTTACACATTTTCCTTTAGCATCTGTAAGTCACAAAAGCGTTCTTAGTGTCATGACTTTGTCAGAAAGCAATATGTGAGCTAGTCAGATTAACTATTCAGGTTAGTATACCCTAGTTCATCTGTATATTAACATGATATTTGCATATAATAATTTTAAAATTATTGCAATGATTTTTATAGTCAGACTAAAATACCTTGCATTCTTTCACAGATTATTATTTTATAAACAGCAAGAAATAGTGGCTTTGTATGTTTAAAGATGGCCTCAGTCAGTGCTCCAAATCTTTGAGAAAAACAAACCAGAGATACCAAGCTCTTTGAAAAGAAATGTTCTCCTATGGAATAAAACCCCAAACACATAAACACATATTTACATAAATATATGTCTATACATATACATACATAAATGCATCCCAGCTGAACACATGAATAAACAGATGGAAGTGATTCTACTGGGAGTTCAATCTGCTGACAGCAAAGGCTATGAAAAAATATATGGCAGTTTCCCAGTTTCCAGCTGATAACCAGAAGACTCTTTCTTCAAATGCATACAATAAGCTTCAAGGGGCAAAGGTATCAAATAAAAAAAATCACTTGCAAAGTGACAGGACATCAAAGATGTGGCTGCTCTCAAGAATGTATTGGTATTTATTGACTGACTAACCAAATATGCAGCAACTATTTATCATATGTTTTGGAGGCCAGAATGATTTCTATGCAATGCTTTGGCTTAAAAACCTATTTTCTTTCTAGAAAGGTTATTTTTGAAGTGTCAGTCTAAATTCCTGTATCACTGCTTGAAGATATTTTAAAATGCATTTCTGTGTTACCAGAAACCAAAGTGGCAATATACCCAAAAATGGAGCTTGACACCTGCCATTTATAAATGGAGACATTGAGACAGACCCTCTTTGCCCATACTATGGCTGAAACCCAACAAAAAAAAAAAGAAACTAATGCAGCTTTGACCTAAGGACTCCAAGCTCCCATTCAGACTAAGTTTAGGGTTCAGAGAGCCACAAAGCCTACAGTTCCAGGGACACTGGGGCTGCAAAAGGCACACCAAGGGGAACATGCACGACACCAACATTACTTCTTCCACAAGTTTCTCATCTGATCTACAGAGATAACACATCATACATCTCCTTGAGCTGTTAAACAGTTCAGGATATTTAGTCTTTTTGAACTTCATAATGAGGAGAAAATTCGTGGTTTTCTACTTGAGAATAATTGGTGATTAAACTCCTTCCTGTAATCTATCTATCCAATGTGCATGAGGGAAAAAACTTTCTTCCCCTAAAAAGTGATCATTTTGTGATATGAAGTTGAACTTTTATTAGGCTTTATTTAATTTGCACAAGTGGGATGTTAGACATACTTCAAATCTATACATCTTCCTGGACTTGATCTCTTGAAGAATGAATTAGTCATTCATAGGCTGTTTTATATATTACAGGAGGTAAATTTATTTCACTTCTTCCCAACCCCCTAAAAGATTTATTGTCCATTTATTTAAACATCCTTTGTTCTTTTATGTTGCATCCGAATACAAAGGATGCACCAAAACCAGTCACTATAAGCTTAGCAGTTTTGCACATCCAAGTTAGCTCTTTTTGATTTTATTTTGCTATTGAGTGATCCTAAATTTTATGTAATCATTTCTCCTTTAACTATATTTAGCTAAGAGTTGAAGATAACATGGGTGCCTCACCTCTAGCACATCTAGGTAACCACCCATTGATTTATGCATTGTGCCTTTACGTACAGCTCAAAATCAAAGTGTGTTTGAACAAATAATTTATTTACCCAGATGTTAGAAATCAACAGTAAATCAAAATTCACCAAACCCTCAAAACTCTTTACAGTACTGTCTAAATTTGGGAGGTGATGCATGATTTCCAAGCCTGTGAAACAATGCTTTTATGAGAATAGGATTGGGTCTTGCTGCAGTATGCAAAAAATAGTTTGTTTTTAAGTAAGCTCTTGTACTAATAAAAACTAATAAATCAAAGAGAAATAATTCAAGGGTTATTCAACCTGTCACAGCATAAACTTGTTACAATGCAACATCTTCCTGAGCTAGAGTAAATCTTTCTGGTTTAATTGGAACTTGAATCACCTTGACCTTTCCTAGCACAGAGCAGAGTGCCCCTCTGAACCAATGGCAGCATCTGCATCCTCATTCCATTTTAATCAGAGCTCAATTTGGATTTCTATGTCTCGGCAATCAGTGCATTGCAGAGCAAGGAAACTGCAGAAATAAATGAGATGTTGCCTTGTTCCAGCTGATTAAAACATGATTCAAGGTGACTTTTAGGTGACACAACAAGTTGTCAGAACAGCAGTGCACTTTCCTTTATGAAGGAAAAAAAATGTGTGAGGGATGTTTATTTCCCCTATCTGAGCTAAGTGACAAAATTGAAATGAGAGCACCAGTGTGTCCACGAAAATATATCAGTGTTAAAAAAAAAAAATCCTATTATTAGACACAGTGGAAACTACATCTTGGATAAGCCTCCCATACTGTGGATAATTATCACAAGCCAGAATGCTAATTGCTTTTCGATCTGCTCTGTGCTTCCAATGAGTCTTGTTGAGGGCTCCTGGGGCTGCACCAGACACTAACACTTAATAAGACGAAGTTTATCAAAGTAAAACATCAGCTATTACTAGGTGAAAAGCAGGAAAAACACACCTTAAAATGAAAAGAGAGGAAGCTATGGAGCAAGAAGAAGACAACTAAAAATTGTTTTCATTATGCTTGCTTCTCAGGTATTAAGAAACAATGTCTTTACCACAATAAAAATTCTCATGGTTACCTGAAAAGGTGAGTACTTGTTCTATGTTTAAAAATTTGTGCTTTTTTCTTTTATTTACAAGAGAGAAGTCCATCCACTAGCTAAATATTCATAAAATTTGGAGTTTTGTTTTTCTGTTGGTTGGTTGTTTTTTTTACATTTCTGACTATTCTGGTTGAGAACTATCAAGGTGGGAGTCTACACCTTTTTCACTTTCTTGTGAATTCCTAGATTATCTACCATGTCTTCTATGGTAGATTTTAGTTTACCCCCAATATTCCAGGAAATACATAGGATGAGAAATACAGATTTTGTAGAAAGACTACTATAACAATAATTACCTTCCTGAAGAAAAGTGGGAACATTCCCACATCTCTCCATTTTACAGTATTTGCTTTCTTATGATTAGATCCTTTCCATACAAGACCATCAGTCATGAACCCAAAGAACAAAGTAGGCAATTTCCACAAAAAGTGCTCCAAGCACCACTAAAACACAGTAAGATATGCTGGCTGCTTTAAAGACACAACAAAGGAGACACCCAAGTTTTACTGCAAGTCTGCAGGAGAGAGAGAAAGAACACAGAGGTCAGTGTTTCAACTCCTGTATTAAATGCAGCAGCATTCTCCCCTATAAAACAAAGCTAATGCCTCTGTAGAAAGGCAATGACAACAAAACTGTGGATGCACCATAAGTTATTTATTGCACCGACGCATGCTTTCTTCTGCCTCTTTTTCTAACCTCTGGTTTGGCAAAGTAAGAAGAAACAATCATAGTGAGGAAGCAGAGAAATATGTGTTAGATTTCGGTTCTGCAAAACCTGTCAGTTCTCTGTGCTGACAGTTTCAAGTGTGGAGGTCAAAAGAGCAACAGAGAACTCAAGATCAGTAAGTTAAGGACTTAACAGAGTCATAACTACTTATGACTCACAACAGCTGTGAAAACAAAAGCAAATCTGGGTAGATCAAGAGAGCAGATTGTATCACAAAATTGAATGCAGACGTCACCATTTCTACATGGTTTTGTGTGTGTATTTACTCACCTTTAGCAGAAAGTACTTTGCCACTTTTAAGTTACCATTTAAAACAGTAAGAAAGACAGACGACCCCAGAAAAATTATCTCAAACCTACTGTTGATAAAGTCTTTAAGTCCTAGTGGTTCACAGAAACTGATGAAGAAAAGCTAGCCTCTTGTCAGTAGGCTGCTTTGACCCTGCAGCTCTCTGAACTTCAAAAGAAAAACTTTTAAGGGTCTAATCCAACAGGAATATAACTCACAGAACCTGTGCATATACACTTAGAAAAGGAAAAAAAAGAAAAAAGCTCTTCATCTGGTTTGAATTCTCTGTTTCTCTTGTAATCATAACTGCAATTACACAACATTATAGACCCTAACCTCTGCTTCGCATAACAGATGCAAACTGTATTTCTAATAAGTATTTTTGACACCTGAATCATTGTCTTAACCTTATATTGCTCCATCTCAAGGGCAATCTCATCTTTCTTCAGGAAGGGTGACCTACTTCTGAGATGAAGTCTAACAATTGGGTTATTCAGTAACAATACTTTTCTTTTCTTTTCTTTTGCTTTTCCTTAGAATAGTCTATTTGCCTTAAAAATCCCTTGCCCTCATTCTCTCTTTTGATCCAAGTAAACTTTTGACAGCTTGCCTTAATATCAAGTATTATGGCAAGTAAGATAAATATGCCTCAGCAGCGACTATAACGTTATTATCTGAATTCTTGGTACAATCAGTCAACAAAAATGTTTCATTTCATACATCATTTACCACTTCTATAGGAAACACAGAAGATACTGCAAATGAATTCTAAAGTGAAAATTTCATAGTAGAAGGGGATGCATGATGCATGCATAAAATTACTTTTCACCAGTTCTTTCCACTTCTCACCACTGTGATCCATACAGTGCCTTCCCTTAGGGATAAAACTTTGGAATGAAAACTACAGAAGTCTCAAACAAAGGAAAAAGAAAACACTTTAGAGGGAAAAGATGGCTACATTGTAGATCTTTGTCCACTGTATAAACTCTGACTTGCTCCTAACAGCAGTCAACATCTGAACAGTTTGAAACAGATCCAAACCAAACACACACACACACACAAAACCCAAACACCCCAAAATAAACAAACAAACAAACAAAAAAAAAAACAAAAAAAAAACCAACAAACAAAGCAAACCAAAACCAAGCTTGGCACCAACACTGCAATAAGCATGTAACTTCAGCCAAAACACTAGCTACCTGCTCAGCCCCCTTTTTTCACCCATTTTACTTTTAATGAAATACAGGATAACAGCAGTATGGCTGAAAGGCAACAAAGATACCTTTAAAAGCAGGTACCACATTGCAACAAGAACCTGTGAAGTTTAAAAGGCCCTCACCAAGAAATTTATCTCCTTCGGATGGGGGCTGTTTCCACCTGCTTACTTTAATTGTGCTGACCATGGCACCAGGCAGAGAGATGGTTAATATGCTCAAAATAGAAGCATGAAATCAGAAGAAAAAGGTAGTATTTTCTATCTTTTCTATGCTCCTCCCTTATTTTCCAAGCAAAATATTAACCAAAAGTGACATTTTTTGATATCAGGAGTGATATTTTTATTATTAGGAAAAATTACGATTCTGCTGAATTCTGAAGTTGTTTGTTTTTTTTTTTTTTTTTTATCAGAGCACATATTTGTCTTGGTGATACTCATATTAGCACCTATAAGCTACAGCAGACTTTTGGTGGTTTTGTTTCTTGATTTTTTTTCTTTAATATCTAAATAATGTGTTGTCCCTTTGGTACTTACTGACTACTGTTCAAACACCCTGGGTTAACAAACACCAGCTGGCAGATCAGCCCCTCACTCACTCTCCCTCAGTGGGATGACAGATAAACGGGAATGGGAAGGGTAAAAGTGAGCAAACTTCCACACTGAGATAAAGGCAGCTTAATAGTGAAAGCAAAAGCTGTGCATGCAAGCAAAATATATGTACTGCATATTATCTGTATTTCTTTAGCCTACGTACATTGTAAGGGGAGTAGTGCAGTAACAATATGGGTCTAGCAGTTCTACTTCTTCTTGCACTCATAAAGTAGGGTTTAAATACTGTGCAGCCTTGCTCAGAATCTCCCTCTGGGGATTTCAGGCACAATTTCTGTCACATAAAGTGCTTACAGTCTGCTACAGTAGTTGCTACTACTGTGTAAAGATTGCAGTATGTGAAAGCAAACAAACTCTGGGAAATTGTAAGAGTAATCTTTTAGTGTCACAAAACATTATGTCCCTTATTGCCTATTATTTATTAACCACTAACACAACTGATAAACACCCATAATACAATTTTCATAATCCAAAATGTGTGTACTTAAGATCAGCTGCTATATTCAAGGCTTTTTGTCCTGAATCAGGACAAAGGTCTGTTGAGACGAGAACTGCAGTAAAAATGGACTTTTAAGGAAAGGGTGTGGGAAGCGGAGTGAGCAAAAATATTTTTCCTGACTGTTTTTACTACAGGTCCCTTCCTTCCTCTTTTCCAGACATTTCCATCCAGAAAATTTTCAAAATACGTATCTGTTAAAATTCTCACAAAATATATTGGCTTGCATCATGCAGAAGGAAAGAATCAAAACTCAAATTGGTCCCTTCTGATTTATGAATGTGACACTTACATGCATTTACCTGGAAGAGACAGAGTAACTAGCATTCTCCCTTTTAAAATGTATTAGGCCATGTCAAAAATAGTGGCTATAGACACATGAGAGATATAAGTAAGGTAATATGATTTTTCAAATTACACTATTCTTATGTCTCTATTTGTTTTCATAGCACTACAAAGCCCTAAAACTATGTAGAAAGGCATCCTACACAAAATATATCAGAGGGAAAGGGAGGACAAGATTGTGATGGCTGAAATTTTGTGATATCTGTGTGAACTTGAATTATCACCCACTATCAGCTATGAAGAAATTAGAGGTTTGGAATGAAGACTTTGGCAACTTTACTGGGGAAAAAGAGCAATTTGTTTGCACATTTTACTGGAAGAAACCCTCCAAGAATACAAAAAGTTTGCTAAATATATACACTAATATGTCCCATTGCTTAAGGAAGCCAGTGTTCTGAAGAACCAGAGAGATCTCTGTTAATGTGACCAGGTCTGCCAGATTTGCTACTCAAATTCTGTATGTAAGGCCACACAGCCCACTGCAGTGATCTAGAGTAGTTCAGTGTATTTCAACTGAAACACAGTTTTCTGCAGTCATCTCACAAAATGATCCAGCATGCAGGACTTCATATCCCTAACTAATCTTGTGGAATTCTCTGACCATGAAGGCATAACCTCTCAGGTTCCCATATAAGCATTTATTCTGCATTTTAAAAAATATCAAAAGTGTGACAAATCAACAGCTAATATGGACAAGCGTAAGCAATTATCAAGGCTAAAAGATACGAAAAGTGAAGGGAGAAGTAAGCTAGCACAACTCTGAACTTTATAAGTTGCTGCTTTCAGAAATTACAACATTTTAAAATGGAAGATTGTATCTCTTTTTACACTTTGCTTTTCTAATTCTCTCCAGTGTCCAAATTTACAAAGGTTAGATGCCAGTATGATCTAGAATAAGACCATTTGTGACTCATTTTGAAACGTTACTGAGAGGGAAATCTGATGCATGAGAATGCAGCTGACTTTTATTGTTTTCTAATAGGTCTGATATCCCAATGAAAGACAAAATTACTGAATTCTTGCCTGGATTTCCAGAAAATATATCAGGATATCTAAGCAGTCAGATTAAGAACACATTTTTCTTTCCCCTGTACTGTGACAAATTTTTGTCAAAATCTGATGCTTGTCAGGGATGCTGTGAATACCACCTGGATATCATAAAATCAAACAAATAATGTGCATTTATTCTCTATAACCACAGAAAACTGTTCAACCTTCACAAGGCCTGCTTAGTAAAATAGATGGGATAATACAATAGAGAAGCAAGGCTAAAACTATCATCACAACATATCTGCAATTTTCTACCTTTCTATTGTCAGGCCACACTGATAATCAGGGTTAACCTGAGAGAAAATATTATCCAGGTGTCTGAAATAGCATGGTCTATTCCCATAAAGGGCTTTGAATATTAAAGTCAAAATTCTCACTGGGGTCCCTGTGGGACATCAAAGCAGAGTACAAGGAACTTGGAGTATTTATTCACAGTAACCTGACTTGCTAAACAATGGCATTGCTATGCTTTGTGCCCAGCAGGTTCCCAGGGAATGTATGTCATTCAAAAGGTATGAAACAAAGCAATCAAGCTTAGTATATTTGGACTTCAGAAGTCTAATGCTGTGCAGTGCTAATCAAGATTGGGAGAAAATTTTCAGATTAATAATTTCTTTGCCTGAAGAGGAGGTGAAATTAATCTGAACTGTCTCCGGGTAGTGATTTACTTACATAAAAAGTACAGATATAAAATATCTGCCAATTCATACATTTCATTTCGGTAAAATGAGCTATTGTGTGACTTGAAAGAAAAAAAAAAAAGAATTGATTCTTTTTATTTCACAGCAACCAAACCAACCAACCATCCACACAAGCACAGCCGACATCTGTCAATTTACCATAAACACACATACATAAACACACATAGCATGATAAGAACAGATATCAGAAAAAAACAGATACATAAAAAAGTCACACTCTGATGTTTTTAAAAATGCAGAATAAATGTTTATATGGGAACTTGAGAGGTTATGCCTTCATGGTCAGAGAATTCTGCAAGATTAGTTAGCGATATAAATAATGCTGATTGATACAGCGATCTTATGCCCTGTATCAAAATTGCTTCTTGCTCTCAACCACCATGTTCTCCACCATCCCCACCATTTGGTTTCAATGAAGCTGCTAACTCTAGTCTGACTTTGGGAAAACTGGGACAAGATATACCATGCATAGAAAGCATGGAAACTTGCATTCTCTTACCCCCAGTAGTTTCCTATAAGTCAGGAACAACAGAGAGGAAGAAGAATGATTTCAAGAAGAAATACTTCTCAAAATCAAGTGTATTGCTGTTGATGCAAACCCTTGTAGAGAAATCAAATAACAAAACTCACAGTTCTTTAAGTTTTAAGAATATTGTTTCTGCACATTCTGTTTCTTTTCTCCTCCATCATAAGGAAAAACATTTTTAGTAAAACTTTGAAACAGAAAATCTTTAACTGTAAGTATTGAAATTGATATACCATAGGATATGTTACTTTTACATTTCAAGCATCAATCTGGATGGGAAAAAAAAAAGTACTTAAAAAATCTAGAGGCATGTTAAATTCATGATTTAATTAAAAGCTCTACACATGACTTTATCAAAATGTTTCTTGCATTATGCCTTTCAGACAGTCTAGCAGAAAATGAAATCCCCAGACTTTTCATCCTTAACTTTTAAAAGTAAATTATTTCTTGTAAACATTTTACATTATTTTAGATAATTCATGATTTTGAAAACTTCTTGTTATTATCCTTTATTATATGAGGAACCTAAAACTACAAAAATAAAGTGGTAGTCTATTTTCATACATCTACATTTATCATCTTAACAATGTCTGTTGCCATTTCAGCAACACAAGGGAGCTTGGGACAAGCCATTTTACTTACAGTTATTTAAGTTCAGAGGAATATAAGTTAGTTTGAGAAAATCCTGAATATTTTACTTTGAAGACTGGAAATAATTACTTCATGCCAAGTGTGAAGACATACTTAATCTACCCTCCTGAAAGCTAAATTGCAATCAGTTCCCAAAACAGAGAGAGAGAGTAAAACAGCAGAGATCTGAACCTCTGGTTTCCCTGATTTCTCCCGGTATTTTCTGAGTGACCATGCTGCATCTGCTGGGAAAAGCTTCAAATTTGATTATGTCATCTAAACAGGTTACTTGCTGAGATTAAATAAAACCCACAGTAGGCTAATTGATTCCCAGTCAGGCTTGAATTAGACCACGATATATCAGCTAATAAGGTGTTTTGTTAAGCTGACATATGGACAGGCTGTAGCGCATACCAATTTGAACTGTAGTGCATGAAGATTTACAATAGTTTCCTTTAAATATAAAAGATAATACAGAATAATCACTTTGCTTTATATAATGACATAATAACAGCATCATGCTGTTATTCAGCAATGCATGTGGTGTATAAGTCATTAACAGGTTTCCAGATGGCAAATGGTTACATTTTACTTCTTAGATGGGGAGTGGAAAGCTTTTTTGGATGGAGGCTAGGACTCTATCTCTCGCTGGGAAGTCTGATTGCTGAGGCAAAATTAGACCAAACAGAGAGAACAAAACAAAATAACACAGTATGCTTCAACACAGTGCACCGCTATAGGGAATTTACGTTTATACTGAGTCACAATTTTTATGCTGTACAGAATTCCAGGATACACTGCCAAAGAAAGTCTAGACCATGGTACAACCAAGCTGGATACAATCCTGAATGCTACAAAATGTCCCAATTGCAGAGAAAAAGCAAATGCTTTCCACACAAAGGACCTGTGAGTCTATATTCAGATTCTAAAGAACTTAATAAATAAAGATTAATATAAAACTGCTGTATTTGGGTGGACATTTTGCCTGCAGTAGTAAGCACTGTGAGCTGCAGACCAGTTTCTTCATTTGTCTTTTTCCATAACTTCTGAAACATCTTTTTTGTTTATCCTGTGGAAGTAATCTGATGCTGAAAACCTTGGCAATTAAATTTATCAGGTTTTGACACATGATTTCAGAATTTCAGAGGTATAGCTTTTAATATACATTTCATTTTCCGTACTGTGTACCAACAAGCAGCTGAGATTCCCCTCCCTGTTAGTTTTTAAAAAGAAATAATGATTCTAAAATTTTATTTTCCATCACCCAGAAAACTTTTTTTTTTTTTGTTATGAACTGCTAGCTACAGATAAAAAATTTGAGAGTCTACTTAAAACAGTCTTTGGTCCTTGAGTTCCTTTGCCACTTATTCAGATTAAGGGTGTGGTAGTAGGGGAGAATGTAGGCCAAAAAAAAACATTAATAAAAAGAAAATTTCTATTAAAAAAAAACAGTGAAGAAACAAGATATGCTGCACTTCAGATGTTTGCTGGAAGCACAAGAAGAAGAGAAGCACTAACAACTAAGTCTGACTAGTTAGAAAACACTTGAAAGAGATAAGGATGAGAAGTATAAGCTCACCAGCTACAACTTTCTGGAGTGACTAAGTGTTGCTCCCAGCAGTGCAGTGACTTGACCGCAGCTCAAGTCACAACAGCCGAAAGATGCAGTGGCCATCTGTGTACGTGAGACAAGCTGACATTAGCCAAGAGTTCTTGGACAGATACTATTTCTAGCTAAATATTTTCCAGTCTACTTTTCCTCACCAATAATCAGAAGAGGGAAGTGGCAACACTGCTTAGCACACTGAAGGGAAGGAGTTTTACCTGATAACACATATTTGCTTCATGCAATTGGTAACATTAATCTAGATATTATATGCTACTAAGCTAGACTTCTTGGTTGCAATTGTGGATTGAATTAATTCTATCATGGTTTGAACACATGCAGTTAAACAGGGCTGAAGATAATTGTATCCATAACTAACTTTTGAAGACACCCATAAGTTCATAGGTGGTCATTAGTTGTGTTTAATGTTATGGGGACAGCAGAATGGCTGAACCTAAGGGAATATTGATTAAACTTTAATTTTTGTTAAGCTGAGTCTGCTTATTTTGAAAAATTGTTATGCAGAATGTAAACAAAGTGCAGGTCCCTATTTTAATTTTTGGGGTAATTATATAGTTACTATGATCTGAGATGAACACTACTTAGAGTTTATCTTCTTTCAGCTTAAAAGAACAAATTATGATAATGCAGTTATGTAAAAAACAGGATAAGAAAAAAGTTTCTATTAATATGCAAAGCTATTAAATTTTGGTTTAGCTGACCCAACAGCTGTAACCAACCATTTGCTGATGTGTTCTGTGTCCAAAGAAACCTGCACAATTCAGTGACAGATTTACTAAACAGTTCAGAAGACATTTAGGCATGGTTTGTGAACTTACTGACTTCCACTGACGGCTAAAAAGAGGACACCAGTATGCCTTCATCTAATGACTACTGTAAAGTTGTAGAGACTGGATTCAATATAAAGCTCCTCAGCTATACTGAACAACAATATGAAAATCTTAAGGTTGTTCTTATCTCTTACTATGCACGACTGTAAGAAAATGAAAATATTCTATTATAAAATTACTAATTTCTTTTAAAAAATGCTATTTATTTTAAAAGAAAATTTTGTTAACACATACAAATGGATAGCAAACAGATGTAGTAGACACAAGCTGTTTTATCCAAGTTGAGTAATTTTTCAAGTTATATAAATTAGAAACAATAGCAAATTGAATATAGGTTTTGTTCTATAGAATTGATTTCCTTTCTGACTAAAATTAAAGTCTCAAATGTTCATCTTTCATTTAGAACTTGTCTTGACCTAACCTCACCCAGCAGCTGAGTCCCTGTCAGCTGCTTACTCACTCCCCACTGGTGGAATGGGTGCCCTGGGTTCAGCAGTAGCAGTCATTTTTCTCCTTCTTAGTAGCTGGTGCAGCACTGTGTTTTGACTTTTAGCCTGGGAACGGTGCTGATAACACAAATGTTTTAGCCTGACCAAGGACTTTCTGAGCCTCATGCTCTGCTACGGAGGAGGGGAAGCCGGGAGGAAGCAGAGACAGGACACCTGACCCAAACTCACCAAAGAGGTATTCCATACCACAGCACATCATGTCCAGGATGTAACGGAGAGTTACCCGGAAGGGGTAGAGACTACAGGGTTGGAATAGGTATCAGTCGGTGCTTGGTCGGGCTGGGTGGAATGAGTTATTTTTATGTATTTTCTTCCCTTGTTATTTCCTTTATCATTATTATTACTGGTGGTAGCAGTAGTGATTTGTGTTATACCTTAGTTACTAAACTGTTCTTATTTCAACCTGTGGAAGTTGCATGCTTTTCGATTCTTCTCTCCATCCCTCCAGGAGTAGGGGGAGGGAAAGAAAAGGGGGGAGTGAGAGAGAGACTGTGTGGCTGACAGAGTTTAAACCACGACAATGGGTGAGAAGATGGAAGGGTAAACAATGAGAAAAATTGTGGGCTGAAATCAAGACAGTTTAATAGGGAAAGAAAAATCCATGCATGCAAGCAAAGCAAAATAAGGAATTATTTACTGCTTCCCATTGGCAGGCAGGTGTTCCGCTATCCAAGGAAAGTAGGGGTCCATCACGCGTAACTGTTACTTGGGAAGACAAACGTCATCACTCTGAACATACCCCCCCGCCTTCCTCCTCCCAGCTTTATACTGCTGAGCTTTACATCATATAACATGGACTATCCCTCTGGTCAGTTGGGGTCACCTGTTCCAGCTGTGCCCCCTCCCATGTTCCTGTGCACCTCCAGCCTACTCTCTGGTGGGCTGAGAAGCAGAAAAGGCCTTGACTCTGTGTAAGCAGTGTATCCCCGTGTTATTACCACTGTTTTGGTCACTAATTGAAAACTCAGCACCATAGCAGCTGCTGTGGAGAAAACTAACTCTTATCTCAGCCAAAACAAGTACCGAACTTCCCCACAAATGGAGTTTAATTCACATCTGCAGATCCAGATTTAACTAACTTTATGAAAAATGCAATGGTGGATCTGCTATGAGCCATTTTAAGGGTCCTGAGGTGAAAGCTGAGCCTAGGAAATGAAAAATGGCTTAGCTTATTCATTGCTCTAAAATCTGTCCATCAGTATAAATTTTTTTAGATGTTTTTCCCAGATATTCTGCAGTGATAATAATGATAACAAAAAAAAAAAAAAAAAAAAGTTGTCAAGAAAATGCTAAACATGAGTATTCTGAAGAAAAGAAGTTGTATTTCAAAAAGAGTTAAAAATAATGCAGGAGAGAAATCATGTAAAACACATACGAGATGGCTAACTCCAATCTGAACTAAACATCTAAGTTCACCTACAAATTTATGTTCTCTGGGTGCTGACTATTTCTTAATAAGGTACATTAAACCAAAGTACAAAACTAGAGCTAATCAAAGGTATGGTTCATAAGTCCACAGTAAGGAGGGGTACACTGGGTGAAAAGGACACACTTGAAATACTTAAAAAAATAGTTTCATGAAGTCAAACTAATTCACGTGCTCTCTTTTTCATATTATAATAAGGCCATTGTCAAATGTTATATATTTTTAATCTTCAACAAGGTCAGCAGCCTGCCTTCTACTTATTGTAACTATTCCTTTGTGCTACATAACCATTCACATCCAAAGGATTCAGCATGAGTGTGGAGCTCTAATTATAGGACTTTTGAATACATTATCCCTCTCTGTTGTAATTAATCTTTTAATTGCCTAATGCTACTTCAGCAGAAAGATGTGGTCAATTAATGCAGATGCACATGTCTGTGTCTACTGTCTGTGCCCGCCAATAGCCTCCCTTGTGAAACTGCATGGCACGAGCATAGTTTTAGTTATACCTTTATAGGATTTACAATGCCTCCATCAAAACACTGATACTTTCAGCAGTAAGACTGCTTTATCTTTGTTTTGGTAAAATGTGAGGTTTTGTTATTTTGCTACTCTGAAAAAAATGTTAGTTTCTTCTCCCATTTGTTTTCTGTTTCTTTCCTAGCTCCTCATACCTAACACGCATGCGCTCTTCAGGCACTCCTAAGTGCCTGAGACATTAAAATCGAGGGCAGTGCTCACTTCTTGTGACCTATGATATGGACAAGTTATTTTCTGCTCCGTATGTTGACCAGCAAAAATTATCCCTACTAAACCCATAGTGGTTGCATGGAATCAGGTTCAGACTGGGAGTAGCGTATTTGAAGAAAAATAGTAGCAAAAGAACATATGGCAGAAGGGTATGATCTCCACTGAAATGCACAGTTAAGTTTTGTGATAATAGAAAGTGGGACTAAAATGCTACCCATCAAATTTGAAATCAACTCCCGGTTCTGTAAAAATCTACAAAAAATGCTTGAAAGCAAACAGAAAAAACGCTACACCCAAGTTTTCAATACTAGGTGCCAAAGAAATAATATTTGAAGTCAAGCATGCAGTATTCCTTTAACTTTGTGGTAGCATTTTAATTTACTTTTATGGGATTAAGGCATTAATTTTCAGTCACCAATTTGAAATGTGCTTATTCAAGGCCAAACTGAAAAAAGGAATTCTCACTAAATGAACTGGTAATAGTGTTTTCAAAAACAGAAGCAATATAGAAAAAGAGGAGGTAAACCAGTTCATTAAAAGTTTCCCACCACACTGCCTGAAAACTCTGATAATCTCTGAAATTAAGCAAAACAAGGATACCAAGCAGAAACACAAAAAAGTTAGGGTTGGAAAGGACCTTAAGATCATCTAGCTCCAGCCTCTTTTGCATGGGCAGGGACACCTCACGCTACACCATGTCACCCAAGACTCTGTCCAACCTTCCAGCCTTCAAGACTGCCAGGGATGAAACATTTACCACTTCTTTGGGCAACCTGGTCCAGTGCCTCACCACCCTCACAGTAAAGAACTTCTTCCTTATCTTTAACTTGAACTTCTCCTGTTTAAGTTTAAACCCATTACCCCTTGTCCTATTGCTACAATTGCTGATGAAGAGTTCCTCTCCAAGTAATGTAATCTGAGGTTTCAATACAGGAGGAATAAGTACGTGACTTTGGTAATTACTTCTTTAAAGTTTTGAATTCATATTATAAAAGAAATAGAATGAATTTTCCAGCTTGTAAATCATGGTTGTTAAGAATTAAATAGGTCTTTTTTATCTTATGTACAATTAAACAAAACCTAAAATTCTGAAAAAAAAAACCCTTACCCTTCAATCACATTATTTTGCTAACTTTTACAGTGCTGTCTTCTACTAAAAAGCTGGTCATAAGGAAAACATCCCAAACAAACCTACAAAAAAACTTTCAGATCAACACAATCAGGCTATTTCAGTCAAAAAAAGCAACCAAATCAGGAATCTGAGTGCCTCATAAGAAAACACCTTTCTTTTAGTTGAGCTCTAGCTAAAGAATCTTCCGATTGCCATTAATGATCACATTCTGTTGGATGTGAGACTTTTTTTGTAGCAGGCAACTTAAGTATTTTTTAGCTCTACAGAGGAGAAACACACACACCCCCCCCCCCCCAGCTTCAGACAGACACTGCCAGGGCCAGATTAAATTCATGCTGACATTTGCAGTTAGTCAGCTGGCAGTCTTACCCAGCTGTGTTCTCCAAATACACATCAGATTCCATGTTACCTTACTTTATCCTGAAAACAGACATAATGAACTATCAGAGGAAGTCATATGAAATGCACAAGAAGTATTTCCATTTTCCCTTTCCACATTTTTGACAGCCTAAAAGCACAGAATACTGTAATATTGATGCAGCAAAGTAAAAAGTAAGAAGTAAAGCTCAGCTGCATGAATTATAATTTGAGGTAGGGTTTGGTAATCTACCTCTTTTGATCTACTACAATGGTTTTAAGCATTAAGCAAGTTTGCCGATGACACCAAGCTGTGGTTCGGTTGATACGCTGGAGGGAAGGGATGCCATCCAGAGGGACCTCAACACACTTGTAAGGTGGGCTGATGCCAATTTCATGAAGTTTAACCATAACAAGTGCAAGGTCCTACACCTGGGTCAGAGCAATCCCAGGCACAGCTACAGGTTGGGCAAAGAAGAGATTCAGAGCGGCCCTGCAGAGAAGGACTTGGGGGTGCTGCTCAATGAGAAAATCAACATGAGCCGGCAGTGTGCGCTTGCGCACAGAAAGCCAACCGTATCCTGGGCTGCATCAAAAGGAACGTGACCAGCAGGTCGAAGGAGGTGATCCTGCCCTTCTACTCTGCTCTTGTGAGACCTCACTTGGAGTATTGGTGTCCTCAACATAAAAAGGACATGGAACTGTTGGAACAAGTCCAGAGGAGGGCCACGAGGATGATCAGGGGACTGGAACACTTCCCGTCTGAAGATAGGCTGAGAAAGTTGGGTCTGTTCAGTCTGGAGAAGAGAAGGCTGCGTGGAGACCTCATAGCAGCCTTCCAGTACCTGAAGGGGGCCTATAGGGACGCTGGGGAGGGACTCTTCATCAGTGACTGTAGTGACAGGACAAGGGGTAATGGGTTAAAACATAAACAAGGGAAGTTTAGATTGGATATAAGGAGGAAATTCTTTCCTGTTAGGGTGGTGAGGCACTGGAATGGGTTGCCCAGGGAGGTTGTGAATGCTCCATCCCTGGCAGTGTTCAAGGCCAGGTTGGACGAAGCCTTGGGTGGGCTGGTTTAGTGTGAGGTGTCCCTGACCATGGTGGAGGGGGTTGGAACTAGATGATCTTGAGGTCCTTTCCAACCCTAACTATTCTATGATTCTATGATTCTATTCTAAACAAATATGACCTGCCAGACATTAATCTGGACTTACAGACTGTAATGGCTGTTATACATACAAAGTCCCTTGGTTTCTTTGTACAAGTGAGAAAGGTCAAGGAGTCATCCGCCTCCCATCTCTCATTTTATGCTTCAAGAACAGGGCAATACATCCCTAAGCATCTGTTGCTGAGTAACACAGTAGATGGATATGTTACAGATCATGAATTAACAGGGTCAAAAATTGGTCTAACTCCATTAGACTTAGGAGCAATTGCTTTCACAGACACTTAAACTATTAGGAAATGGCATAAGACAGCTTAGTTCAACTTTAGAAATGCCTAGTGCTTCAAAAGGTTCTCATACTTTTTCTTCTACAAGAGGTAACTGTAGTGTTAGCAATGGTATTATCAACTGTTTAGGTCATGCACAGTAAAATTTTCCGACATATTCTCATTTTCATAGTTGTATTGAAATGACTAAGAGCTGTTCTGGTTTTCTTTACAACATTATTTCTCTGCCAAAGATAAAATCCTGACCTGTGTCAGTTTTCAGTCTATCTGTGCTAAAACTGAAAATCTAGACCTGGAAAGAAAAAGAAAATACCTTTGCTAAACGTGAACTGAATTGTGAGGTATGTACTTTGCTGTCTTACGGAATCTCAGATTGTAAAAGAGATCATCTCTGGCCTCAGGCTTGGAGTCTAAAGCTTACGCACACACAGGACTTCACGAACTTCTACAGTCTCATCAAAATCAATACGAGTGTTCATGAGGTGAAACATACATTCTTAGCTCCTTTTAAAGTCAATGTTTTTATTATTTGCATTCAGGCTCAAAGTCTTCAGTGACCAACTATGTCAGTAGCTCACTCACAGAACAACAGACAATTTATGCCTGTCATGCTATGTTACAAAACAAACTACCTTCTTCCTCTCACCCTCACTTTCTCTTCTGTGTGCTTTGAAAACGTCAGCAGCCTGTTACACCAAATCAGCATGCAACTGGTTTATGAAAATTGCTAGTTTGCTTAAATCAGCATTTAGCAAGTAGAGGTTCTTTCTATTGCTGTGACATTGTTTTGTGACTACTGAAGTGCAAGAATATCACAGATTTTATATGTAAACCATGCAAAAGCACAGAATAATAATAAAAAGGAGCTAGCGCAATGAAGACATCTAAGGCTCAGAGTACAGACAGAAATCTAAGAACCTCAATTCACTGAGCAAGAGAAGGAGGATGTAGAACAGAGAACGTGTCAGGACCATTAGTGACAATGCACAAAGATCATCCTATCTGGATCTTTGTAAAAGAGTCGGCAACAAGATGCTGCAACTAGGTAGAGCAAAATCAGAAACATCCTGTTGATCCCTTCTTAGAGAGTCAGCACTAGCAGAACAGTTAAAGAAGCACCAGTGAGATGGCAGCATCTATTTTCTAACCTCCTAGCGATTAAAAGAAGGCTATCCCTATCACAGAAGCATAGAATCATAGAATAGTTACAGTTGGAAAGTACCTCAAGACCATCTAGTTCCAACCCCCCCACCACGGGCAGGGACACCTCACACTAAACCATCCCACCCAAGGCTTTGTCCAACCTGGCCTTGAACACTGACAGGGATGGAGCGTTCACAAGCTCTCTGGGCAACCCGTTCCAGTGCCTCACCACCCTTACAGGAAAGAACTTCCTCCTTATATCCAATCTAAACTTCCCCTGTTTATGTTTTAACCCATTACCCCTTGTCCTATCACTACAGCCCCTAGTGAAGAGTCCCTCTCCAGCATCCCTCTTTCTTATCTCTTCTGTATCAAAAACTTGATAGCCTAGTGCTCCTGACTTCTTCAGCTAGGAGTTCCAAATGAAAGAGAAGGAATATATGAACACCAGTCACTTTATTTTTTTGAGAACTTATTCTAGTTGAGGCCTTCCAAGGTTTCAGGTCCACCTCTGGACTGAAAGGTGGCTGTTGATACTGGAAGAAGGGGTTCTAAACATTCTCTTAACTATAAGTAATATGCTTACAATAATCTATTCTTTACAACATCAAATTAATAAGTCCAGGTATAAGCTATTTCACAAAATGTAGCAAAAGTCTTGCATGGGTAGTCAGTATGGTGTCTTCATTACAAGCAAACTTCTGATCATCTCAGTTCTGGCAATTATGAAATAAAAAATCCATGATTTCATGCAACCAAACCAGTAGCTCCATATTTCCTTCAGAAACGACTAGCTTACAATCACCCTTAGAGATTGTCTGAGTCTGCATACATACATTTAGTATTGGACAGAAAAAGTAATAAAACCTGATCTACTGTCTGTAAAATTAAAGTATGTTCTAAATTCAGTAAAGGATTTCTTGTATCAAACTCCCTGTCAGCTATTTCCCTATCACCAGCCTATCTTTCTGCGCATTCTTTTAAAAAGATCGTTAATTTCTTAACTTAAAAATAAAATCTCTGAAAAGTAGGGGGGTTTAAATTACAGATTTGCCATTTTAAGTAATTTTGAAACATTTAGGGTTTGCCTCTGTTCAGTCTTCCAGCTGCTAAACAAATTCTCTTCAAGTCCCAAAACACATAACAGTTCCTGTTAAAAAGGTAAATAAATTTACTAGTACTTCCTTTGCAGCACAGGAAAAAGTTTACGTGTTTCCAACAGAAAGATCCCTAGTGCATTTGCTCTGCCAGAGTAAGCAACAGAAATCTACACTAAATCAAGAATGCTACTCTTAATTCTCAAGATCTAAATGGCAGGTTAATCTTTCTCACTAGGCTTTAAAGACTGGCTCAAAGTTGGATCCTAAGACTTTAAAAAAAATCTTCTAATACAAAGCTCTAGCAGCTGATATTATATATTGATATTATATTGCTGTCATATAGTCATTTGCTACTGTATACCATGAATTTCTGTTCTTGGCAGTGGAAGAAAGTGTTCCCTTAAAAATCTCCGCATTCCTGTTTTTTTTTTTTGTTGTTTTGTTTTTTTTGGAAGATGAAGTATACTACACAAAACTAGTCTTTCATTACTTACAGTACTTTTAATATAAAAGAGGAGAAAAAGATAAATAGAAGATGATTTATATAATGCTATTTACAATTTCTCTATTTCATATAGATCTGCTTAGTACTGGATATAGCTTGCTCACTATTTCATTAAATTATTCATTAAGGATTTTGTCATTTGATCCTTAAAGACCAAAGGAAAATACAGCTATTAGAAGATTATTAATTTTTTTAAGTTACTTCTGTTATTTTGACTAATTCCTTTTACAGGTAAAAACCACAGGTATGTGTATTTGTATGCTTAAGGAAACCAGGATAAGATTATCCCTACTAAACTGCATAAGTAGCAAATAAGAAATACCATATAGTTTGATAAGCTTTCACTTCAAAAAACCCAGAGGAATATTCACCAGGGTAGTACATGAAATATACTTAGCATTAGCAAAATTTTAGATTCTGATGATTCCAAATACATCTAAGAAAATTACTATACTTGTGTTAACCTCAGTCCTTTAGGAAAGGTGAATATGAAAATATGTTATAAGAGTATCTGAATGGAGTGAGCACAAAGCATTTCAGAATATGGAATGAGATTGCAATTTACATCTTTAAAGATACAGAAATTTTTTCTACATGTGATATAAATCCATTTTTTCATCTTTTATCAAATCCTAGTTTTGAATTAAAACACTGTGCATCTTTTCTAAGCTCCAAAATCTTCATTTTGATTAATTGACTTTTCAGATAACACTGCATTTACTTACTTTTCACTGGTTTACGTATACTCTAAGCTAACTACTAAAATATTTGCATCCACCATTAGTCAAGTGAATTTTCTTATATAGGTTTTGTTTTGGTTTTCATTACAATACGTGTTTTTAAGTTTTCTTTGCAGACCTGCGCTACATGGTTTTCAGCCCCATTCCTCCATCTCCCAGGCAGCAGCATTCCCAGAGAGTAAAAAGAAGAGGATGCAACCGTTATTATCATGGCTGTTTACTTTCATATAAATACTAGAAGTTCTTAATTCGGTATTCTGCTTTGTTAAACTTTGTTGGTAAAAAGTTGATGAAGTACTATCTCTCAATAGAGTCATAGAAATTATTTGAGCAGTTCACTTAATTTAACCTGAGAAGGAACACAAATAAAATACTGTATCTTAGTTAAATAGTGCCGAAGTCCTGCAGCCTATTACGCATATGAGAGTGAGGAACAGCAGTTTGCTGCTGGCATTACTTTGCCATGTTATTTACTTTTCTCCATTCTGAAGGCAGGAAAGATATTCTATCAATCATCTGTTTTACTTAGAAGCCTTCAATGGTCCTCCACCCCTTAGAAGTCTACAATGTTCCTCTGTAATATGACATTAAGAAAAAGAACGATTCAGTCTTCAGACAAGAACAGATCTGAGTGTGATGGTGCACTACTGCCTGAAGAGCTACATTCACCCAGGGCTTGTGAATGACAGCAACTGTAGATGGAGAAGCTGTGCAGCTACAGACTAGAGCTACATGTGGCCTGACTCAAGCTTTTTGGATCCACATCTGTCAATTTGAATGTATTCAATATTAAAATAACACAAGTCTGGAAGAGAATAGGTCTGACTCTATATTATATTGGAATATCGTAACCTCAGTTAATTCTCAGTGAGGAGGCAGTAGCCAGGCAGTACTTCTCAAGGGGAACACTGACACAGTGCCTTCCAGCTAGCTCCAAACTGAGCTTCTACCACTGTCTGCTTATGTGCAGGGGATATGTACACAATATGCATGCTGAAGTGTAATACGTTGCCAGGGAGAAGATTAAACAGGAGGAGGTGAGAGAAGATGACACACCTTGGAGATGGAGATCAGAAGGACAGAATAAATTTGTTTCCCCAGAATCCAAAATGACAGCTGAAGTAACACCTAAATCTCATTGCATTAGGTACCATATGCATACCAAGCAAGAAATTTGATACAGTCCTGACATCTTCATTTTCAAGATACTTGCAGATATCACTGAGTATCTCAAGTTGGAAGAGACCCATAAGGATCGAGTCCAACAGCCTGTTCCCTTGTGTAGGTGAACTATTCTTATGAACACACTCCCCATTCTGAATGTTTTTTAAGAATCTGATTTTGATCTTTAAACCCAATTTTAGTTGTATAGAAATTTTTGAAGCTACACAAACTTCAGAGGCTGAATGCTCTTAAGTCTTCAGAGTATTATGAATGACAAAACTCCATTCAAGGAACAGAAAAAATACTATGCAACTTTCCTGAAAAACTACATCTAACCAAGCTTAAAATAACCACAGCTCAATACTGTCAGTGAAATATAGTTGGTCAGTGCTAAGCTTAAGAGGCTTGACAAAGTGAGCAATAAATAAAACAATAGGCTCAGTTAAACTGACACTAGTGCTAGATATAAGGGTAGAGTTGCTGATGTTTTGAGGAAAAAAATAGTTCACTGCAGAAAGAGAGAAAACACCAAATTAACGGTAACCACAACTGAGGAGAGAACAAAGCAGATATAGAGTAGTTTTATAGACAGATACACTTGACTTTGTTTAGGTGATCATACTGTAGTTTGAATGTCTCATGTCTTACTGAAATTACTTGGTTTTAAGAATATAATTACAACTGGTTTCATAATTAACAAAAGTTTATTAGATCAATGCAAGTTTGTGTGTGTTTAATCTCTCCAATAGTCTTCCCAGAAAACAGAATTAGGTTTGGGAAGGATGCTAAATATTATCTCATAATAAAAAAAAAAAAAAACAAGTTATCTTAGTAGGTTGCATAACAGGAAAACCTTTTTAATTAAGTGTCAAGGCTTCTGGCTACCTATAGAAGACACTGAACATAAATTAATTTAAGTGATGAAACAAAAGACAGTATCTTTTCAGCATTACACTGGGTAACTGCGGAAGAAATCATGGTACAACCAGACAATCAAAAATTTCTCATATAGCAAAGACTTGGCTGGCAAGCGAAATTTAGAAGGTACATGGCTAGGAATCATCTTATACATCTGTGTGGGAACATTTTACAGTTAGGTGGATATGACAAATTAAAAAGTAACACATTAAACCTTTGGAAACAGTTTTTCTTTATGCCTACCTAAAAGCCTAGAATGACGAAACCAGCAGGATCTCAGTAAAACAGAAGTTTTATTTACAGAAAAGAGACAACACCCCCCCCCCACACACACCACTTTAATGTGTAACATTTGTAATTTCTAATCTCAAACTGAAAACAAAGCAAATGAGCAGCTCCTCTGAACTGACTGCAGTCTTGTCCAGTGTTCCACCTGCATGCAACATGAGCACGTATAAAGCACACAGAATCTCATAGATTTCACAACCAAGGCAAAAGGGGATGCAAGTCACTGTTACAATATCAGGTTCATATGTTCTTTAGAAATATAAAGCAAATAACCTAATTTTTATCAAGCTGTGATATGAATAACCATTGCCAAGACAATACAACTTGTTACAATGTACTCAGTATTCTTGAAAATTAAGACATGTCCCACTCTACACCCAGTGCAATGCAAAAAACCTTGGCCTAGTTCCCCATTATGACTTCAAAAGTGAGCTGTGAAGGTTTTTTTTTTTTGCTGTTTTTTTAGGGGGGGGGGCAGGGGGGATCGGATTTCTGAGGAGAAGAAACCTAATAGAATTCACCAGGACCAACTGCAAAATACTATATTCAAGCAGAAATCATCAACTGCATAATTATAGAATAAGGAACAATATCCTAGGCCGCAGCTGTTCAGGAAAAAAAAACAATGAATGGTAGCAAGACATAGGATCAATTGATGTCAACATTGCCACAGTGTTCTAACCAAGACAGAAGCTACACTGGGAAAATAAACAGGACCGTATCTCAATAAATCCTCAGGTATAATACTATGAATATTTCTGTATGCTAAACTTTGAGTAAGATAAACTTATTTGAAAAACCTCAATAGAATTATGTTTCCCATAACAGCAACTAAGGAAAAAAAATGAATGGAGTAGCCTTTCTCAGTGAAGACATTGGTGGACATGCATCAGATAATATGATGATAATATTGAAATATGTGAAAGGTTGCTGAAGAGACGAAAGGAAGAAAACAGATACTGAGTGCACTAAGACAGGTGATACAGACCTGCAGGTACTGGTACCCAAGAGTTCTTTTTGTCAAAATACTTCTAGCAATTGACAAACCATTGTGCAAACTGATTTTCATACCAGGTAAAAAAAGAACAGTGATAAATACTCGAAGAAAATGATCCCCCAGTGTTTCATATCAGCTTAAAAGACAAGTATTGTCTCACCTTCTTTGTTCATTATGAAGAACCTTTTAAGGAGCATAACTCAATGCTTATTCTCTAGTGTCACTTATGGCCACAGAAAATTCTTGATAGCTGCTAGCAGATAAATAACATGATTTTTCAGAACAGTGCCATGGTAAATGCTAAGGCCTCTTGAAAATCCTGTGGTTCCAAGCAAGTATTACTGGGGAAAAAAACAAACAAACAAAACCCCGAGTTTTCAATTTAAAATAATTAAATTATATTTCATGCAGATAGAAACATAATACTCTACCATACCTCAAAGTTTTGATTAGTAAGGCACTGGATGCCTTAAGTAAAGTAGTTGTGATTCCAAATGAAATACAACTGCACAAAGATCAATTGTATTGATAACTCAGCTTTGAACATCTAGGTGAACAGTTTGTCCTTATGTAGCTTTCAAAACTAAAAATTAGAAAAATTCTGCATAAGGTGCCTGAAGCTTTTCTTCTGAAAAAAAAAAAAAAAAGCAAAGACTCATGAATTAAGCACTTTTTTTTTTTTTCTAAACTTTCATGGTCTAACATTATTTCTCATTCAAACACGAAAAATGATCAAGTAGACATCTCACAGCTGTTACAATGAAGAATAGCTAATCAGAACTCAATATGCTGTCATTAGCAAAAAGATAGAAAAAGCCAGTGTAAATATTTGTTCAGCAAATCACTGCACTTGACACAACGAGACATTCAAAACACTGCAGCAGAGATAATTGTACAAAAGCTGTTATTTGTTTAATGTTTTGTCTAGTCTACACTCCCTCTCCCAAGAAAGTGACTGTTCCTTTATTTCATAGCACTGTTAGGAGAATGCTGTAAAATATCTCAAGACAAAATTTTTTAGATGTTTCATTTATAAGTTTGTTCATGGAAGTGTATTATTTCTGTCTTAGTTACTGCAGTATTTACAAATGCTTGGAATAGTAAAACAGCTGCATTTGATACAATTATCTTTGGTACAATGCGAGCAAGAAATTGAGTACATAATGTGAAAAGAAGAATAGTCTAGTGGCAAGTTATTCACTTTAGAACAGAATTATAGAATAGTTTGGACTGGAAAGGACCTTAAGATCATTCAGTTCCAAGCCCCCTGCTACGGGCAGGGATGCCTTACACTAGCCCATGTTGCCCAAGGCTCTGTCCAAGAAACGGCTAGTGGCTGTTTCTTTCTGACTATGATGCTAAGTTGTTTCCTTTCATCATCATTCCTGAAGTATAACGCTATAAAAATCTATCTGTTTACACATTTTTTCCTACATAACAAACCTAAAATTTGTATATCCTAAATAGAGAACTGAAGAATAAATTTAGTTGATGTAAAATTATAAGGAGCTTAGGGAGACTGATACAAAAGCCGCTTCTTGATGAAAACCATAATATTTTCAACCTATGCAGAGACTGCAGTTTGCAGTTTGCTTTTATTACATTTTACTGTTACTAAAAAACTGCAATTTTTGCAAATTGCAAATAGTATATATTCAATTCTTTTGACTCTGATGAACATTCCCCCCCCCCCTTAATTGTGTCCCTTTTTCATTGGAAATTACTGAGGCTAAAAAACCTTAAAAAAAACCCCACAATTTATCAAATAGGCAGAATTCTAACTTTACCTCTTCAAAGTTTTTCATTACAAGAATAATGTTGTTTGTAAATTTATTCCACTGAGAGAGAGTCTCTGGCATGTCACATTTCTCAAACAAAGGGGACAGAATCAGAGTCATGCAGGTTAGAAAGTACCTCCAGATGTTATATTCTCCAAGCCTTTTCTGAAAGCAGGTCCAGTCAGAGCAGGTGGCTTAGGGCCATGTTGAGCTCTGAAGATCACACAACCTCCTGAGGCACCTCTTCCACTGTCTGAACATCCTCATGGTAAAAAAATAATCTCCTTACATCAAAGAGGCATTTTCCACATTGCAGCCTGTGTTTGTGGCCTCTCATCCTTCTACTGAGAACCTCCACAAAAACTGATCCCATCTTCAGCATGGATATCTAAAAGAACCTAGTCAGAGAGTATTAGACTCTAACACTGCCTTTCACTTGAACCCAGTGCTGCACCACTCTAATGGCAGGCAATTCACAGGAAGAACAGACTGTGTAAATCATGAAATTCAGCTAGGTCACAAACTGACTGGTTGCCCATGCCTTTACCTGCTTCAGTTACTGACTTGCTTGACCTTCAGCTAACAATTTAATTGTAGAGGCAGTTAATTAGAGTGTGGTTTTGAAAACTTCCATCAAGGAGCAAGAGTGGGGCTGCATTTCAACAGAAGACGAGGCAGGAACCAACAGTGACAGCACAGGAGCTGCCTTCACTGCCAGGGCACTGTCCTGCAACACCTGAGCATGATAAATGGTGACCGATGGTGACAGCAACATGTTCCAATGACAGCCCCGTGACCTTCAGGCAAAGGTAAGGTTACCAAGTCAGGACTAAGGACAATCCTTGAAAGCTCAATTACTGTCCAAGGACAGCGTAAGACAGAACCAGACCCTGACACAACCACAGCACAAAGTCCAGCACAGAAGACAGAGACTGCCATCCTTTGCTCAACATAAAGGTGTTCCATCTTCTGAATAGAACAGTCTTGGCACAATAAAGCACATTATAGCTGGCCTTATTATCCTTGGCATTTCTCACAGTCTGAGTGCACCTACAGATTAAATTGTAACACACAGGAGAGAGGAAGTCAGCTAATACCAGTAGCAGCATCACTTGCAAAGGGTGCTGAACGGAGCCTTTGTTTAGCTCTTTCAATCAGATTTGTATGCAACTTAGATTCCAGTTTTGTAACACATTTTTATGAAGAAAGATCCTTATTATTCCACAAAGTGCCACCAAAATAGATGTGGCTCAGCCCTGCAATCTATGCAGAGTTCAAGTCTTCTCCTGTTACCACAGGGAACAAAAGCAGTCACACAAGGTTGAGAAATTGCACTACTGTTAGCAAATACAAAAGGTACTGTCAGACCCTTTTTATTTACAGATGGAAAACCTTTCATGTTCACAGTTCTTTTTAACCAAACATTTTATTTTTTATTTAAAGGGAAGTGGGGAAGAGCAAAATGTTCTCTTGTTAGCAGGTACACGTTAAACTCAGCTTGAAAAACCATACCTGTTGTTTCACTCAAGAAAGTAAATTTTTAGTTCACAGGAAAGGAATAACAACAGACAATACAATGCCAGAGTAGGGATGGAGCAATAAAAGACAAGAGATTAAAGAAAAACTCAAAGCACCTACAAAAGAATAGGTTTAACAATGAACTTCTGTGACAGAACAAAGTGGAGATTTGTAATTGATATGCCTGGATCTTGTCCTCAGAGCCAACACACCACAAAATCATGAGAGAGCTCGTGGAACCTTACAAAAAATTGCAAGAACAACCCTTTTAAAAACATACATCTCCAGTCTTGTGAGACAGAAAGTGGAACTGAAAGTCATCCTGCTGTGTCCTCATATGCTACATCCTGTCTTTTATTCCCACAGATGACTGGATTGCCAGAAGATTCTCTTTTTTTT
Organism: Lathamus discolor; assembly: GCF_037157495.1. Lineage (NCBI taxonomy): Eukaryota > Metazoa > Chordata > Aves > Psittaciformes > Psittacidae > Lathamus > Lathamus discolor. The sequence continues at coordinate 81,527,124 of NC_088885.1, forward strand.
TTCCATCGCCTGACTACGCCAAGATTTACTCTTCAGAGCAGTATCTCCTTCACAACTAGTTATGTTGCGGGCTCTTGATCAGACATGCCAGCCTGCTCTGCATGTAGCATATACACGGTTAAAGCAGCTTCCTCACATACTTGCCCAGCATTAAAGCCTTCCTTGTTGACACCTGCAAGCAAAACTTAAATAGTAGGCCATGCATAGCAGTGTATAGCATTATGGAGAAAGAACACAGAGAAATCTTGGCTACAGACCTTTAGTGGAAGATAACGTTGTAAGCTATAAGGCGTACAGTTTCTGCTCTGTTCTCTAAGAAACAGATGAAAAGAAATATTTGTGTTGGCTTTCTTTAGCTGAAAATAACTCACTAATTTGAAGTTACTTATGATATCAAATACAGAGTAAGCCCAGACTTAATAAAAAGTTTCTTTATATTTTTTTCCTGAAAATAAGTATTTTTTAATATTACTTTATATTATTCAGTATTCTATCTAAAGAAATATATGGAGCAATAGTGTCTCTAAGCATTATGCAGTCAAAGCAGGCATGTTCTTTCCTTTTAAGGTGTGTTTTATTGAAACAGAATAGGCTTAGTTTTGAGTTGCAAAAGTCACTTCTATTCAGATAAAAACAACGAAGTATCACAACTTACTCTAGCTAAGGAATCCACTTCATAGCCTGTTTATAGTAAGGAAGGTTTTTTTAAAAAACAAGATTTTGTAGTTGCAATAATTCTGCAGTAACAGTACTAACATTACTTACAGTAATCACAGAATCACAGAATCCCAAGGGTTGGAAGGGACCTAAAACGATCATCTAGTCCAACCCCCCTGCAAGAGCAGGGTAACCTACAGTACATCACACAGGAACTTGTCCAGGCGAGCCTTGAATATCTCCAGTGTAGGAGACTCCACAACCCCCCTGGGCAACCTGTTCCAGTGCTCTGTCACTCTTACAGTAAAGAAGTTCTTCCTGATGTTAACGTGGAACTTCCTATGTTCCAGTTTACACCCATTGCCCCTTGTCCTATCACTGGATATCACTGAAAAAAGCCTAGCTCCATCATCATGACACCTACCCTTTACATATTTGTAAACATTGATGAGGTCACCCCTCAGTCTCCTCTTCTCCAAGCTAAAGAGACCCAGCTCCCTCAGCCTCTCCTCATAAGGGAGATGTTCCACTCCCTTAATCATCTTTGTGGCTCTGCACTGGACTCCTTCAAGCAATTCCCTGTCCTTCTTGAACAGAGGGGCCCAGAACTGGACGCAATATTCCAGATGCGGCCTCACCAAGGCTGAGTAGAGGGGGAGGAGAACCTCTCTTGACCTACTAACCACTCCCTTTCTAATGCACCCTAAGATGCCATTTGCCTTCTTGGCCGCAAGAGCACATTGCTGGCTCATGGTCATCCTCCTATCCACCAGGACCCCCAGGTCCCTTTCCCCTTCACTGCTTTCCAGCAGGTCAACCCCCAACCTGTACTGGTACATGGGGTTGTTCTTCCCCAGATGCAAGACTCTACACTTGCCCTTGTTAAATTTCATCAAGTTTCTCCCCGCCCAACTCTCCAGCCTGTCCAGGTCTCGCTGAATGGCAGCACAGTCCTCTGGTGTGTCAGCCACTCCTCCCAGTTTTGTGTCATCAGCAAACTTGCTGAGGGTGCACTCAGTTCCCTCATCCAGGTCATTGATGAAAATATTAAACAGCACCGGTCCCAGCACCGACCCCTGGGGAACTCCACTAGTCACAGACCTCCAGCTAGATTCTGCGCCATTGACCACAACTCTCTGCCTTCTTCCTTTCAACCAGTTCTCGATCCACCTCACTACTTGATCATCAAGCCCACACTTCCTTAGCTTATCTATGAGGATGCTGTGGGAGACAGTATCAAATGCCTTACTGAAATCAAGAAAAACTACATCTACCGCTCTACCATCATCCCTCCACCTAGTCACTTCCTCATAGAAGGCTATAAGGTTGGTCATACATGACTTCCCCCTCATAAAACCATGTTGGCTGTTCTTAATGACCCCCTCATCCTTGATATGCCTAGTGATGGAGTCAAGAATAAGTTGTTCCATCACCTTTCCAGGGATGGAGGTAAGGCTGACCGGTCTATAATTACCCGGGTCCTCCTTCTTGCCCTTCTTATAGATTGGTGTGACCTTTGCCATCCGCCAATCCTCAGGCACCTCGCCCGTTTCCCACGACTTACCAAAGATGATGGAAAGTGGCCTAGCAATGACCTCTGCCAGCTCCCTCAGTACCCGTGGGTGCATTCCATCCGGACCCATCGATTTACAGATGTCCAGTTTGCATAGCTGATCCCTAACCCAATCCTCATCTACCAAAGCAAACTCCTCCTTTGTCCTGACTCCTTCTGGGGCTATAGAAATCCGGGGCCCTCGGGGAGAGTCTGCAGGAGTAAAGACAGAGGCAAAGAGGCATTCAGCACCTCTGCCTTCTTTATATCCTCTGTCTCCAGGGTACCCACTTCGTTCAGCAGTGGGCCTATATTGCCTCTTGTTTTAGTTTTATTTGCTCTGTATTTGAAGAAGCCCTTTCTATTGTCTTTAACCCGACTAGCAAGATTGAGTTCCAAGGAGGCCTTAGCTGTCCTAATTGCCTCCCTACATCCTCTAACAACTGTCCTATATTCCTCCCAAGCAGCCAGCCCCTCCTTCCATAATCCATAGATTCTCCTTTTCCACTTGAGTTTGCCCAGCAGCTCCTTGTTTAACCACGCCGGTCTCCTAGATCCCTTACTTGACTTCCTACTCATTGGGACGCTCTGATCCTGAGCTTGGAAGAAGCGGTCCTTGAATGCTAACCAACTATCTTGAGCCCCTTTACCGCCTAGTACACTTTCCCATGAGACTTCCCTTAGCAGTTGACTGAAGAGGCCAAAGTTGGCCCTTCGGAAATCCAGAACTGTGGCTTTGCTAGGTATTCTATTCCTCCCACACAGGATCCTAAACTCCACCATCTCATGGTCACTGCAGCCAAGGCTGCCATTGACCGTCACCACTTCGACCAAACCCTCCTTGTTGGCGAGTACTAAATCTAGCAGCGCTGCTCCCCTAGTTGGTACGTCCACCATTTGCATTAAGAAATTATCATCAATGCACTCGAGGAACCTCCTAGACTGTGAATGACTGGCTGTGTGAGTCTTCCAGCAAATATCGGGGTAATTAAAGTCCCCCACGACGACTAAGGCATGTAGTCGCGAGGCTACTTCCAGTTGCCTGTAGAAAGCCTCATCAACTCCTTCGTGCTGATCAGGAGGTCTGTAATAGACCCCCACAACTGTATCACCCGTGCCAGTCAGCCCCTTGATTCGTACCCACAGACATTCCACTTGCTCCTCATCCGACCCCGGACAGAACTCAATACATTCTAGTTGCTCTCTCACGTAAAGAGCAACTCCACCACCTCGCTTTGCTGACCTATCTTTCCTAAAAAGGACATAGCCATCCATGACCACATTCCAGTCATGTGAACTGTCCCACCATGTCTCTGTAATCGCCACTAGATCATAACCTTTAGCCCGCACACAGACTTCTAACTCCTCCTGTTTATTCCCCATGCTGCGTGCATTGGTGTACAGGCATTTCAGGGAGCCAGTCCTAGTACCCTTTTTCCCCTGCGGGACAGGGTCTAAAGAGCTATCCTTTCCCACAAGTGAAACAAGAGATTGATAGTCCTCCTTAGCCCGCCACCCTTCAATCCCTAGCATGTTCCTCTTGGGCTTGTCCCCAACAGGCCCAGTTAAATCCCCTCCCCCCTTCATAACTAGTTTAAAGCCCTGTCAATAAGCCCTGCTAACTCCTGCCCCAAAACCCTTTTTTTTCTCTGGGACTGGTGTATCCCGCCTGTCACCAGCAAACCAGGTGTCCCATACAGCAGCCCGTGACTGAAAAACCCAAACCCCTGCCTTTGGCACCAGTCACGTAGCCATACATTAACCTGCAGAGTCTTCTTATATATCCCTTCACCCTCGCTTGCAACAGGTATGGAGGCAGACTGACAGTCAGCCATCGCTAAACAATGAGTGATTTAAGCAACAACAAAAAAGATCAATCTATCTCCTTTGAGGTACTTAATACAGCCATTACAAAACCAGTTCACATCAGGAAGTTTTACATAGAATCACAGAATCATAGAATAGTTAGGGTTGGAAAGGACCTTAAGATCATCTAGTTCCAACCCCCCTGCCATAGGCAGAGACACCTCACACTAAACCATGCTACCCAAGGCTCTGTGCAACCTGGCCTTGAACAACGCCAGGAATGGAGCTGGGCAACTTCCCTGGGCAACCCATTCCAGTGCCTCACCACCCTTACAGTACAGAATTTCTTCCTTATATCCAATCTAAACATATTTTTCTCTCTTTCAGATTTTTTAAATATATATAAAAAGGACATAGATACCCTATTTAACTTAAATGCTTCTATGATTCTATGTAGATTGACAATATCTCTGTGTATTAACAGATTTCTTCCTAAATCCAAGTGGTTTCACGCATGTTTTATCCACAATCAAAGTTTCAAAAAGGATTATTTTTTTTCTTTCCGACCACACCATGAATACAGCACATTTTTCATACCAAGGGCTATATCTACACTGTACCAACTAATAGATCAGGTTAAATGTATCTTGTCTGAGTTGCGTACACACATGAAACTGAAACTAATTTTTCAGCTATACTATCATGGTTTGACTTCACCAAGACGTGTTGCACACAAAGACTGAAGTAATTTGGAACTGAGACTTTGTGCCCCTATTCAGTTGAGCTTTTGCTGTTTCTCTTCTGAAACAAAATCATGACTTCTGCACAGCTCTTAATTAGCAGTAATTCATAATTTGGAGGCTATATCCACTTCAACATTTGGTATTTGTATACATTTGTGAGAGGTGAAAACTAACTGAATTGCAAGAGCTTTAGAACCTCTCAACAACAACAACAACAGAACATTTCTGAAAAATAGCTAGATTTATTGAATTTTATTTCAGTAGTTGAACTTATCCTAAGCATTGCATCAAAGACCCATGAGGCAGAGTAGCTATCAAAGTCTTATTTCTAGCTGTGGGAGGATTCCTTTAGTTCAGGCACTGAGGAAAACAGCCACAAGGCAACCCACTAATGAGCATCTGAAAATCTGGCTAGAGGCAGAGCTGGTGAGCCATTAACATAGCTGGGTCTGAAAAACATACTGTGGGACTCCAGAACACACAGCTTATTGCACAGCTTATTGGCACATAAGGCACGCATTACAGAATTAGTTCCCAGGATTTTCTGCTATGTCAAAAGCAGCAGAGTAGCCCTGGATTAGAAAAAGTAAAAGGTAACTTAGAAGTTGCCTTAACTGTTTGCCTTCAGCTTCAAGGACGTCCTGCTACATTACAGTAGCAGCAAGTCATTTAAACAGCCACGTGAAAGAGTATCTGATGTAAAAGAGCCCTTGCATATTATAGAAAGTCTTCTCTTGGCATTAGAATGTTTGAAGTGAGCTGCCATCATCAGTTGGTGCAAAAATGAAAAATATGTTAATTCGTTCCTCAGAACATTTTGAAATTAAACTAGTAAAATCTGTGTTTGTGACAATTGAAATAACTGAAACAATAGTAAAATTTTAAGGAGAGGTATTAAATAAAAGTATATTCTATTTGTTACCAATTTATCTTGCAAAACTGATTGAAATCAGTAGAATAATTGTATTGGTTTTATTTAAAGTATTGTTCCTATCTGTCTGAGAGGTCCTCTTTCTATAGAACCTACATAAACTGTTTCCTGTAATGGAATTCCCCCACCCTTTTTTTTTTTTTTTTTTTTCCTAATTTAGTCTGTGCTTCAAAACTAATTTAGCACAAGTGAAAACCTGGAGTGAGTGGATTCGTGATATTAAGAAAGGTGATCCATGGAAAAGAGAGAGAACTTCATGTCTTCCCAGAGTTGCAACTGGTGCCCAGGTGGAGAGGGACTGTTTTCTGACATTCCTTGCACAGTTTACTCTAAGGCATTAATTGTGTCTTTTGTTACTTTGCCCTATGACTTCCATCAGCCACTTCTAAGTTAGCCAGCCTTAGCAATTTTTTATATTGTTCTTTATTTCTAGTCCCTAAGAAAGACCTTTTGTCATGGTTTTCCCTTTCTTTTCACAAAAAAAAAAAAAAACCCAAACATAATGAAGAATATACAAGAAAGTACTAAGTTACAATGTATGCTATACACCTAGCTGAAAATAATTTGGTGCCAGTACATGCTACTACTAAAAAAAAATAAATTAATAAAAAATACAGCCTTCTGGGTGTTATAAATTTATAAATTACAATACTTAGATTAACAGGGAACACAGAAAAGAAAAAGCAAGCCCCAAGAAACTTGAAACTCTGAAAATGCTATTGAATATAGTCACTATAAATCAAATTTCTTACCATGAAATAACTTCATTATTATAGGTACACTTGAAACAGAACTTAAATTTTCACCTCCACATAATATGACTGAAATGAGATGTTCTATACAGAAACTGCAGTATATCTATTCTGCCTTATTTTGAGGGCAGATAGGAATTTAAAGTTTCTCCCTCACCCCCCATCATAAGAGTTTGTGTCAGGCAGCATGGAGCAGAATAGAAAAGCTGAAGAATTTTTTTAAATAAATTTATCCAGCATTTATCCATATTTCACACTATCCCCCTGCATAATTTCCGGACAAATACATGCTCAAGGGCAGAACCACTTAGAATCTCCCTTGTGGCACTGGAATGCAATATTTTGTGAATAGCCTAAATACTTCAACAAATAGTAAGGAACCTTTCTTCTCTCAAGCCTAAGGTACATGCCAAAAAATGTACTGTGATTAATTACTGCTAAAACAAAGAGGGCAAGAGTAGATTGAGGAAAAGGTCTTAGGATATAACAGAAGCCATCAGTGGGAAACAGAAGACAGTGCTGAAAGATGTACTTGCAGTACAAAGTACCTGGGTATTAAAAAGGAAGCAAAGGAAATATTTGTTTAACAAGACCAGAATAAGGAGCATAAAAAGGTAGAGAAGGACTATCAGTGAACAATTGAATGAAAAATTTTAGGGAAAGCTTGTATTGAACTGGGCAGAAGGGAAATGTGTCAAATATCCAAGTGTTCAAACTAGCCTATGTGAGTACAGAAAAAAAGGTCAAGAAGTTGGAGGAGACAGAATGAGATTTCCAAAGCTTGGAAATTATAGAGATGAGCAGAATGAGCCTTGGATAAGAACTACAGAGAAGAAGAGATGGGATGGAAACCATCCGGAAAAAGAGTGCACCAAGGTAAAATAGCAGAAATCTTATATTCACCGACACACCTTCTCTTTCTTGCACTTGAAGTAAAAAAAAACAAACAAACAAAAAAAAAACAAAAACAAACAAAAAAAAAAAAAAGACAAAACCAATGAACAAATTCCCTTGAAAACTTCCGTAACTATCTTAATTCAAATGGCAGCAGAATGCTTGTTAGCCCCCTGGCATAGTGGTAGGGTTCCACATGATGGAGTTTTTAGGTAAGACAGAGGGAAGGACATCAGGAGGAAGAAAAAAATGGAAACCACATCCTTTTTAAAAACTGCATTAAAAATTACAGAATTAGGATTCTAGCCTTAGTCAGTAGTTTTAAAATGCAAGCTATATTTATAACTACAAGTACAGAATTCAACTTCTCCCCTGTCATAATTTTCTTCTCTGTGAAAGGCATACAGAAAAAAAAAGCTATTAGACTAGACAGTCTAATACTACTACTAGACAGTCTTTTCCTTTTTTGTTTGTTTCAAGGTATATGGCCTAGCCAATTTAATGTCACAGTTACTTTGGAGGTAAGTGGGTGGGTTCATCTGTGCTATTCTCCCTTTTCAATGGCTCCTGGTAGCTCCTAAAGTTCTCATTAAACTAAATGCTTACTCAGCTGTTCACCGTCTTCAAATGACTCTTCTTTATATGTGAAAAAATGTAAATTTTCTCATTCCTTCACCCAGCAAGGTGGCAAAATATGGCACAAGTGCAGCTGAAGCGCAAACTGCTGATAGAAGCAGCTCCTTTCCTGAACATCCTAACTGTGAACATATGGTTTAATATTACTTGCTTATTACCAAAGTGATCAGAGGCAAAAAATTATTACAGCTTATTTAGCCTATATTTAAGTAGTTGCAACAGAGAATGAACAGAATAAATATCTCAATTTCTCTTAGCAACAATAACAGAAGTTCCAGCTGCTTATACTTTAACAGCCAAAGAAACTATTATGACAATTTAATGGGGTATTCTATATAACAGAGAAATGTTCAACTACTAATACTTTTTGAAACTTCTAAGTGAGTTACAAGATACTGTTCGCAAGAAGACCACTGACAGTTTAAAGAATATGTCAACTCATTAATGTCCTCTCAGATTTTAATTAGCATCTATGGCTGCATGCTCTGTGTGAACTAGAACTTCCAAACCGCAGTACGAAAAACTGTCTTCATAGCTGAAAAACTGAATAGGACCATGCAGAGGCTATCTGTATTAAAAAGATCTTTACAACTGCAACAGTGGGGCTTCCTTCAAAAGAATCATTGCCTTTTAGCAATCTTTAATCTATGAAATCTGTTAGGGGGATAACTGGGTGAAATATAATGCTTTTGATATACTGTGAAAACAGGTTAATGATCTAATGATTTCTCTCAGCTTTAAAATCTATTTCCTCTGACAATAACTCGATGTAGCATGAAGAGCACCCTTGACTGCGCAGTCTGACTCTCACAGTCATTAGTGTACTGTGGATCAATGGGATGATTAAAAAAAGATAAAAATAATGTCTCAAACATTCATGAGCACTGGCTTGGAGATAAACATTGGCCCTGAAGGGTAAGGGTGATTTTCCAAAATGCTTCAAATAGACAAGAGCCTACTAGACAGGCATGGTGAAAGCAGTGACTTCATACACACCTGGTGTGAGGCATTCAGCACATGCTAACAGCAGTGCATTGCTCTCAGCCAGCACCTGCCTGACCAGTATACTTTTTATTTAGCATCAACATTGTTAATTCTTAGAATAGAGACCAGAAAAAAACTTCCATAAAATTTATTCATACTAAAGAATTCTCGTGTTGGAGGAGTCTTATTCACTTCATTCCTAACAGCCAAGGCTAGGCTAATTAATGAACCTCCTGCTTGCCAACCACAGATGTGCAGACTGATGAGTAGTCAATTACTTGTTTTTAGGAGGATTTCTTCCTTTGTCTTAAAATTAAAACAACATTACTAGCAGGAATATAATTAACATCTCTGTTGGCAACATAGATAGTGGGATCTAGTGCATTCTCAGCAAGTTTGCTGGTAACACCAAGCTGTGTGGTACAATCAACACGGAAGGGATATCATTCAAAAGGACCTGGACAGGCTTGAGAGACAGACCAGTGGAAACCTCATGAAGTTCAACAAAGCCAAGTACAAGGTCCTGCACCTAGGCCAGGGCAATCCCAAGCACAAATACAGGCTGGGTGGAGACTGGACTGATAGCAGCCCTGAGGAGAAGGACTTGGAGATGTTGGTTGATGAAATGCTCAATATAACCTGGCAGTGTGCACTCACAGCCCAGAAACCAACCATATACTGGGCTGAATCAAAAGGAGCATGGCCACCAGGTCAAGGGAGGAGATTCTCCCCCTCTACTCCACTCTTGTGAAACCCCACCTGACCCCTGGGGCCAGAACATAAGAAGGACGTGGACCTGTTGGAGCAAGTCCAGAGGAGGGCCATGAGGATGATCAGAGGGCTGGGCCACCTATGAAGACAGGCTGAGAGAGTCTGGGTAGTTCAACCTGCAGAAGGCTGCTTGGAGATTTCACAGCAGCCTTCCTGTACCTAAAGGTGGCCTACAGGAAAGCTGGATGGGACTTTTTACGAGAGCCCGTAGCGATAGGACAAGGGGGAATGGCTTTAAACTGAAAGAAGGCAGATTTAGTTCAGATATGAGGAAGAAATACTTTCCTGTGAGGGTAGAGAGACACTGGAACAGGTTGTCCAGAGAAGCTGCGGATGCCCCATCCCTAAAGTATTCAAGGCCAGGATAGATTGGGCTTTGAGCAGCCTGGTCTAGTGGAAGGTGTCCCTGCCCATGGCAGGGGGTTTGAAACTAGGTGATCTATAAGGTCCCTTCCAACCCAACCATTCTATGATTCTATGAATATCTCTATATTTCATATCTAGAGATATATATACAGCATTATAATTGTTCTAATTGTTCTAGAAATCTCCCCTTTGGCACCCATTACTCCTGATGTGTTACACTGAATTTGAAGTCTGAATATTTCTGTATCCTCATATTTCAGCCATCTACCAGTGTATGTAATAACCGAACCTCTCTGAGTATATAGGATCAGGAGGTGATTGTTTCCATTTAACAGGAAAAGGCTATAGGATTCACACAGAACTGAAGCAGGACAAAGAACCACGTCAAACTTCGAAGCACAGCAAGAGCACTCACTCTACTACTCAAGATCATGCTCCTCTGAAGTTGGAAGTTTTGGCCCAGATTTAGAGTGTGGATCCATTACTCCACTTTTGGGTTCTCTACAAGACATTGTTTGCAGCCTGGTTCTCATGCTGAAAGAAGCTCCTGCCACCAGACATCTGGCAAATAAACATGAGAGGGAAAGAAAGGGAAAAAAATTGAAACTAGTGTTCAAGCACCTGTCCTGGAAGAACCTGTCCTAGTTTTTTTCTGTTAAGACATTTAAACTAATAATTCTAATGACTGCACATTCCTGATCCAAAATGGTCTATTTCTTAAGTAACCAACCAACAGAAACACCTTAAGGAATATGGAAGAATAGTCAGGTGATTTTTTAAAGTTTATTCAGCAGCTGTACATCAAGCATTACCCTCAATACAAAACTAAAATCTTGATACATCCCACACATCTGATTTCAGTGACTCCAGCTGAGATGACTAACTACTGTGTTTCTATTATTTTCAGTCTATGGGTAATTTAAGCAGAGTATCATTATATACAGCTTTGCGCAGAGAAGGAAGAAATATAAGACAATCAAGCGATCACAATTCTCATTTCTGAGAAGATGGAGGAAAATCTCAACAGTAGTTGCCAACCCCATTCAGAAGAAACAATTTAGCAGATAAGACACTAGGAAGGAAATGAAACAAAATGAATGAATGAGATTAATGGAATAGGAATGAATGAAACAAAAGCCAAGGAGTTCCCAGCTAAAATATTTAAAATGTGTCTATTATTGGAGGGGGGGGGGGGGGGGGGAAGAAGGGAGGGAGGGAAGGGGAAGGAAGAAAAGATACTTGCCTGCTAAATATATCTGTGAATAATTTAAGGAAAACATCACAGGTCATTCTCAGGAACTTGTCATTTATGATTCACTCTTCTACTTGAACTATTTTTCTCTCAAATTCAGCAGATGGTAATAAGCTCCTAACTACTGTATGAGTAGCCATGTAAAGGAAATGCAATTCACATGGCTAAGAAGGCATAGTTAAAAGCGGCACTCTACAGAGAGATTGTTTAATTTAACTGTCAATGTTAAGGTGTTTAGTACCAACTAAAAAGTCTCTACAAAATTAAATCAAAAGAAGGACTCTGAATTCCTCCTATGTTTGCTCTTCCCTTCCACCTTCATTCTCAAAGAATGTTTTAATTCACACACTTCCTGAGATAAAATAAATACAGAAGAACCTATACAGAGCTTTACCGACAGACAAAGACAATGAAAGTGAAAGGCACCTCAAAAGGGACTTTTGGGATTTTTTTATTTTTTTATTTTTTAAGCAAAGAGATTGCATGCATTGGAAAAACACAAAAAATTAGAGCAATAAAAAATAAACCTCCCGTTTATTTGTAGTCCTACAATGTCTGTTAGGTTTCCATTTTGACTGAAAAATCTTTTTCCTCTATTAACATTTGTTTTCTTCTGCTTTGCTTTCCTGTCTTTACTGCTTTGTTGGCTTGCCAAAGCTGTGAAATCTCTGATTACATAAACAAAGGTAATCTTTTTCTGATTATTATACTGAAATTATGTGATTTTTTCCTAGTTCTGTGGAAGAAATGTCTACATATACTACAGCAGCTGATATTTGGTAAAATGTACTTGAAATTTTATCTTAGACAAGCAAATTCCATTTGGAAAATAAATTAACTTTCCTGAATCCATGTCAGGTTTGCATTACAAAAGAAAAGAGCCAAGGTTTTTAATTGTAAGTATCCATTTGTTTCATGTTAAGGTGTTAAGAATTACTGTTGTTTTACTAATAGAGTTTTTAGCTGCAGAAGCATTAGTCACAACTATCTTGAAAGCATTCTTGTTCAAATTCTAATAAAAAGAATCTAATTAGAAAAAATCTTAAGAATCTTTAAGGGTTGTTATTAAGTTTACTGGGCTTCAAAATTTCATGAATACTTTAAGATGCTAGCTAGCGTATCTATCTGTATTCACACCTCAGAAATGCAATTCTGCTTCCTTGAAACCTCAATTGCTTTGTAAGCTGGTGGAAAACAAAGTCACACTTGCAAAATAATAATAAAAATAAAATAAAAAGTCAGTTTGTACTATTGTGTTTCTCCAAAGGGCACGACATGGAAATCTTACAACAATAAAATTGTGTCTCATTTATCATGTTTAACCACAGCTCAAACCACCAAAGCAATGTTCTTAATAGACTGTATATAAAACATTAAATTCCTGTTACACTATATTAGAACACTATATTAAAATTAAATGTTTACTATAATCAGGAATTATTTTATTAGTTTCTAAAAATAGATGTGATAGCCTATACCATGCTGCATGTGATAGCTAACCCTTGAAAAGTGTGGTAGTCTTTCTCCTAACAGATTAGGGTTTTAGACTGTTACGCTGTATTGATCAACCTTATCACATCCTTCAGCAAATGCATTGTAAAGACAAGCTCTCTAGTGCTTTAATCATCTTCACAGCCGTCCTTTTGACTCTCTTCAATATGTCTGTGTCTTTTAGTATGGTGAGACCAGCAGTGGACAGAGTACTCCAGGTATGGCTTGACAAGCATTGAGTAGGATGCTTGCAGAGAATTATTCTACCATGTCTTCTAAAGGAAAAGGTCTGCTATCCTCTGGCAGTTTCATGAAATGAAATTAATTCTTTTTGACCCTATCATCTATTAAAGAATAAACAAAAAATGAAAAATAGGTTTTTTTTTTTAATACCAGAGAACACAAATCCCAGAAAAAAAAACAAACAAACAAACAAACAACAAAACTAAGGGTAAAAGTATTCCATAGAGAAAAGATGCATCTGTTACGTGCAGTTAACTCTGATCCATAACAGTATGTCTTACCTCTCAGGACTTGAATGACATAATCATTTACTTGCTCCTTGAAGCTTTAAGATGATAATATTCCATATCTCACAAAGATCGTATGAAAACAGAGAATCACAGGTTAAACAAGCAAACAAGGTAAAACTTCTTTTCCCAGTTTACGACCTATTGGTAAAAGAGACCTTAGTTTTGGTACTTTTTTCCTCTTCTATGTGATACATAGTTACTAAACTATGCCACACTGAGTGATACCCATATGGAGATATACATGCAAACATACCCTTTTCACAGACTCCAAACGCACTACCAGCTTCAACAAGAGCAACAAGACATTCTGTGACTAAAAAAAATCTGAGGATCCTTTTTTTGTTTTTCTTTTCTCTAAACAGCTACTGCCTCTAAAGTATCCTTCATGTTTCCTCTACCGCACCTGCAAGTCAGTCTAAAATGCCTCCAGCCACCAAGGAATATACTGATATCTAAATGTTCTCTCACAGTGGAGTTTCCTTCAAACTCTGATACTCCTGGGTTTCACACTAGCCAGAAGTGAGCACCAGTGCAGATGTGCAAATTACAGAATGTGATTCTACTTTTAGATCTAGTATCGCCTGGCGATAAAAACGCATAATACATAACTTTTCTCAAAGACTCTTGACTGAAAGGTAGCAAACTCCTTATATAGCAAAACGATCCCTATAACGTACTTTACCATTTTTGTATGCCTACATTTGATCCAGCCTCAAGCTAGTAATATTGATAGAAAGGTATGTTACCTCCAAAAAAACAGTCTATTTCATGGAAATTATCTATGTTGCCTTAACGGAACTCTTACATGAATATAAACATTTTTAACACAACCCCTAAATTCTAAAATATGGTTACCAGGGGTATCAGCTCTCAAACAAACACCTCCCTGTGTCCTCAGGAGGCAATTATTAGCACCAGTCTAACTTTCACATCCTTCTGAGGTTTAGTGTTAGTATTATTAAGTTGTGGTATTAACCAACGTATGTCCAAGCAGTCCACTTTGCTAAAATAGCCTGTGAAACAGGAAAACAATTATAGCTTGCTCTAGAAAGAAATGTGTCAACTTTCATGCATCTGTTATTTTTCAAAGTGATGATGTGGAACAGGACCTTGTCATATGTCTATTTATTCCACGACTTTCCTTATTTTACTATCTGTGGACTGGCAAATCAGGGGATGAATATTAACTTGCTCTGCATACAGGCACACACTGGTGTCTAACCCCTACCCTTTGCTACTGTCTGCCCTATGCTTTATTCTTCAGCGACTAAAGAGGTATTATTTTTTCCATGTTTACTATTACTTTCTGACACGTTGAAAATATGCTGTTTTTAGTATAGCTAGGGTGATTTCTTTATTAGGAAGTGGTAGTAACAGCTACAGTAAAATGACAGTGGTGTATTATCCAGGAAAAGGAATGCACGTAGAGTAGTTGCCTGCATGTCTTATAGCAATTATCAATATGTAGAAAAAGGGGGATGTCCTGGGTTTAGCAGTCGCAGTAATTCTTCTCCTTCTTAGTGGCTGGTGCAATGCTGTGTTTTTGACTTTTGGCCTGGGAACAGTGCTGATAATGCCGATGTCTTTAGTTGCTGCTCAAATGTTTGGTCTGGCCAAGGACTTTCTGAGCCTCATGCTCTGCCAGGGAGGAGGGGAGTCCGGGAGGAAGCAGAGACAGGACACCTGATCCAAACTAGCCAAAGAGGTATTCCATACCACAGCACGTCATGCCCAGGATGTAATGGAAAGTGACCCAGAAGGGCTAGTGCACTGCAGGGTTCGACGAGGTATTGGTCGGTGCTCAGCCTGGGGGGAGTGGGGCGAGTTATCAGTTGGCTGGTGGCAAGGTGTTGTATTCTCTTCCCTTGTTATTTCCCTTATCATTATTATTATTGGTGGCAGCAGTAGTCGTTTGTGTTATACCTTAGTTACTAAACTGTTCTTATCTCAACCTGTGGGAGTTGCATTCTTTTTGATTCTCCTCTCCGTCCCTCTGGGAGTAGGGGGTGGGCAAGAGGGGGGGGGAGTCAGTGAATGACTGCGTGATTTATGGGTGACTTTGTTTAAACCACGACAGGGGATCATGTCAGAACACATGATGTCTTCATGGATTATTGTAGGAAAAGAAAAGTTTAATGTAGGCTGAATGTACAAAAGCATACTAAAGCTGTAAGGAAGCCATTTTTTGTCCTATTACTGTAGTTCTGAGCTTTGTACTGAGAAGTAGCATGCTTTTCTTAATACACAATGTGCTTAAAGTACAGCTTTGTAGTTCATAATTTATTCATGCTATAGGATGACCCTTCAGATTTTTCTTAGGATTCACAAAAGGCTGATTGCTAAATGAGAAGCAATAACCTACTGATCTCAAAAGAAGGAGAGTATTCACGGACTTTCAATAAATGCATCAAAAGCAAGCTAAATCCACCAGCTAATTAAATGTCTCCACAGACAAGCAGAGAAGGAGTAAATTAAAGTAAGTTTCAGAAGATTTTCTCTACCTAGAACACTCATTTCTTGGATATATTTGTTACTTGAATAAATACAACATTCTTCAGACTCCACTGTTCATTTCCATTCATCTTCTGCCTGACTAATGAAAATTCATTCAAAAAATGAAGTTAATTATCCTTGCTCGAGATTAACCCTGCGAGTATCCCCAGGATAGAATATTTCATTCAGTGCCTGGGTAGCACAGAAACAAAGTTTTTAGAATAACTGGTTCCTGATTGCCGTCAGAAATATTTTGACAAATCAAACTGTTAATCCTGTGTAGTGCTTTTCACTATGAGTCCTCTCATTTCACCTCTGGATGCTGCTTTGATCCATAGTCTCTTAAATACCCAATAATTCAAACTTACTTGACTCACTGTCATGAAAGTTTCCTGTCTGATCATTTGTTCTTTTAGAAGAATCGTTCTCAATCAGAGAAATTTTTGGAACATAAGGTTGCCTTTGAGTCAAAGGCTTTGGTCATGCCTCTGCCTGCTAGCAAAAAGATTTAAAAAAATTGTATTTTTCTTCAACAAAGGATAATACATATACTAAAATGAGTCCAAAACTAGACCTTCAAAGAAAATATTGATCGTCATTGGTGTGGTGATAATATCACAAAAATCTTCACATTTAATATCACAATACTTCAAGAAGAAAGAATTACTGTGTCTTTCAGCACATTTCCTGTATTGTTTTCAGAGAAATTAACACTGCAGAAGTGAAGGAAAATTCCCATACAACGCCAGTGGGTTTTTTGTTGTTTTTTCTTGTTTGGTTGGTTGGTTTTTTTCCCTCATCACTCCTTGACCATTTCCTTAAGACCACTTATTCCCATTTGAGAAAAATCCCAGACAGCACTACAAGCACTCAGAGAAAAATTCCAAATAGTCACAGTCCTGGTTAAACCATGACAAGTCACTTTTCCATTCCATGGCATAAACTAGTAAGCCTGATATTTATCAGGAGTACAGATACTTTCTGTTATACTGAATACAGTTCTAGTATACAGTATTGAATGTAAACAGAAGACATGAAATGATTACTGATGTTGCATATATTCAGAGGTGAATACTAGTAATACAGTATTTCTACAGATCCCAAACCTGTTTTGAATAGAGACATGTCTGTCTCCTCCTTGTGTAACAGTGGAAAAAGGTAAAAGAAGCTAAGGGAAAAAAGTATTAAAATATTATTACGCTGCTATTTAAATATAACTGTATTTGATGCAAACTGATCTTTAAAACTGAGAACAGTAGAATAGTGGAGTAACCCAGTAGCAAAGAGAGAGTGAAAGGCTTGTGTTGCCAGTGTTGCCAGGTTTTGAAATTACTGCAATCCAATGAAATTCCAGCAGAACCTCAACAGACTTCGGGAAGCATATATTGGTGAGCAGAAGAGACAGAAATGATAGTTATGGTATGCAGCAGTTAGATAGCATGCATCCTCATTCCAAAGAGTATGCCTTAGACATCATTCTGGCTCCAATGGAATTCTTCATCCATTAGATACTGTGGGTTTGACCCAGCTCCTTCTTAAGTGAATGGAAAAAGAAAACCTTTTATTTTAGTGATATGTTGCTGGTCTCACAGTTAACAGTCATTTTGGAAAACTGGTCACTGACTGCTTTACACATAGTACAACAGAACATGAAGGCTGGGTAACACACACTATTTCTTTCAAAACCCTCCTTGCAGTTTTGTCCTCAGTTCTGCTAATATGCCAATGTGCAATTTTGTGAGTAAGATTTATGAAGCATCAGTACAGCTTTTATTTGGTCACATATACTACTGTTCTTCACCTGTATCTACAGTGCTATCCAAATTTGCTCCAGCTGTAGTTCTAGATGTACTATTCTGCTGTTCTTCTCTATTGTGTTGAAGTGTCTCTATCTTATTACCAGGCTCAGAATTGGTCATGCAGTTGTATTCAGAAAACAAGAGAGACAGCAGACATCCACAGATCTGTATTCATAATGTACTGAGGGCATAGAAAAGCTATGCCAGGAGACTGATGCACTTCATCAAACTGTAAGACTTGAGTTAAAAAACATTTAGTAGCAGATTTTAGTCAAGTAAATTAAGAAAATATTCACACTGCACATGAAAACACCTGAAATTAGAATGAAATGATGGATGTTTTCTCACTGGAAGAACATAAAAAGTATCACAATTTGTACAGGAATTTTTTCCAGTGCATGTTACAATTACATGATCAAACAACAGAGAACTAAAAAAAAAAAAAAATAAAAACTAGCATGTCACATGAAAAACTGTGAAAGAGAAATACTAATCCCCTCCTCTCAGATAGTTAAAGTGCCTTGAATTAAGTTAATTTCTATTGGAAAATAATTTTTAAAAGGTATCAAAATGTGATATGGTAAATTGTATGGCAAGCTTCACCTTTTCAACCCTCAAGATAGCTGAAAAATTCTTACCGCCAATATAACTGGGATGAAATCTCTCCTACTCACAGTAGCATAGGAAGGACACAAAAAAAGCGCCAATCATATTTTGTTGAACTATGTGAAAATGCCTTCCTTATTGACTTTGAGAAGACCATGCTTACGAACAACATTCTGTCAGACCCAAAGGGGAAAAAAATCTGTAATACTGCTGTGATAAAGTGTACTGTTACTGTTTTTCCATTAAATATATTGCAAACAAAACTCTTCCTCTGCAATATGAATTTGAAAATTAACTTTCATGTCAGTGGTACTAAATCAGTGTAGATTTGTAGCCAGCACAGAATGTCCCAAACCTTAATTAGTTCACTCACTATTAATTGAAAAATGTCAAAGGGAATGGCATTCCAGTAATACAAACCTATCTTCACCCACTTTGTAAAAAATCTAATTATATAAAACTTGCAAATTCCTACAAAAGTACAACAATTTAGTACGAGATAAGGAAACACTGTATGTGATAAAAGAAGAGTTGAATGCATTGAAACATTTTACAACCATAATTAGCCCATATTAAGATGATACCTTGTATTACATTTGAATGTCAGACTTCCTGTACTATAAATCCAAACTGATGTAAGCTATGAAAAATGTTGTTTGAGATGACAGGTTTTACTATATAATTGGAAATGTTAGTCTTTTCAGTACTGTTTCAGGAGTATGCTCCCTTCCCATGCCCAGTACTCCTCAGCATGCTGAAGAGTTATTTATATTATGGATTATATTATGATTATAATATGATTCTAAGTTTCTTTTTTAAGTCATTTAGCTCTTATACAAACATCTGGAGAGGCCTCTAATATTTTTCTGTCTTCTAACAGGGTAAATGTGAAAATAATTAGTCTTGCACAGTTGTACCTTTACACTTACAATATGTTTATGTACATACCCTCAACCTAATTCATGATTTCACATGAGCTCATATTCGCTATTAATCTTCTAGTGTCTGCTTAAACTGTTCTGAGGATCAGAAAGATACAACAAGTGCCTTTAGATAAACACAGCCTTAGCAATACAGACATAGCTGGGATACCAGTCATCTTCTGAGTTAGGCTCTGAGTTGAGAAGCAGAGATGTCATGTGTCACTTGAACAATTAAGACAGTTAAAAGGTCAAACTGCATATATATAAGCTTGTGAGTTATTTTTGATTCTCAATACTTTATATGGTGTGTTTGTTTGCATTTACTCAAAAATCATTTAAGGTATGGACCCATATACAAGTACTACAACCATTTACAGTAAATGTATTAAAAGGCATTGATCTCAGCATATTCATTGACTAGTAGCTGAGCACCATTTCCCAGGTTGAAGTGCACTATTATGTATTTGGGAATGTTTTCAGAGTATTGTTGCATTCCTTCAAAAGAGAAAATTCATTCAGAATTCTTACTATGCAAGATGTATTTAGTTTATTTTGATACAGCATGTCCTCTAAAGAATGCAGTTATTCATCCTCATTATTACAATCTATTACGTTCCATCGGGCTATCATGAGAATATTTCATTTTGATACCATGAATATGAACCAGGATTCAAATCATTCTGAAATGTTTACAGTACAATATCTAATGTTTTATCAATTTAGCAATAACTATACTTGTGGAAATAAAGTGTGTTATTTATTTCAGGTAAAGCTTAGGGTCTCATGTCAGAAATGCTCTAAGAACTCTGGCACCAATTCAACAGCAATAACAGGAACCCTCATTTGGGAATATGTAGGGATATGCAAAGACTAATTAAACTGTGAACAGGGAGGAATTATATTTAAAATGAAAGATTAAAAAAGAAAAAATTGTTTAATAACAATAATAGAATATTATTTATATAATATTTAGGTAAATACACATCTTGACTTCCTGAGACTTTTAATTCAAGTCAATCAAAAATAATTTCAATATTTTTATGCCAGTTTATTTTACAGGGCTGAACTGTAGCTCTAACAAATGCTTAGCACATACATGTGATGCCTGAAAGGCTGTTTAGGCAGGCTTGGATTATATTATGATTCTGAATATCTTTGGCTTTTAGTTTCTCCCTTGCTGCAAGGCTGTGAAAGAAACATACTGTCCTTAACAGACGATTAACTTGGTAGAAATTAGAGTCCTTTTGCAAGTGTATTGGTCGTAATGCACACAAACAATTCACTTTCAGTATTTTCAGTGTCTTCATTTACCTGAGGAATCTGTTCTTCCACATTTAAAATTCTACCAACCACGTTATATACAGTGAAAATAGAGTCTTGCACAGTTGTACATGTCAATATAATTTTCAATAGTATTAACCTATTCACTGGTTTTGTAAGGCTAAATGCTTTGCAGGGTTCATCTGGTTTATATTTCACATGGAAGCACACAGGTTTTTAGCTTCTACTTCAAGTACTATGCAACTTGAATACAAAAAGGAAAGGTCGGGTTGGTGCCAGGAAGAGCAGCCAAGTAGTTCCAGTTCTGGTAAACCACACAAGAGGAAACAGGCCTGCAGCGATGTTGCTTTTAATTCTTTATGTAGCTCCCAAAAGTGACAAATGCCTACAGGCCTCCCAATTAGAAAACCTAGATCTGCTTCTAGGAAAAGCACAATCTGTGCTTTTTTGTAGTCCGGTTTCAAGCACTATCAAGAAAAGATAATGCATATGAACCGCAGCTACTCAGGTGGAAAGCTGTAGGCTGTTCATTAAGGGACTAAATCATGGGCTGCAGTGACTACCCTGTTGTTTAAAGCTTATCTGCTCTATAATTACCCTTCAAACCTGATGTTCTCTTCTTCATGTCATTTCGTATATTGAATTAAGTGGAACAGGTAACATTCCAAAATCACTTTCACTGAATTTGAACTGGGCTTAATCACGGCTAAAGTGTACACCTGGTATATACACACCTTTACCTTACAGTAAACATGCACAGAAATAAATTCAGGTGATTTTGAACACTCTATGAGAAAGTGCATAGTATGACATTTGGAAAGTTTGTTTACCCCAGCCTGGATGGCTTTGCAACTGAGCATACACAGAACTCTTACTCCTCTGAGCTGTAAAATCGAATCATGAAATTTGGGTCTGTAAGATAGAAACAGATGACAATTAAACTTTGTGAATACTAAGAAAACTGCCCTCAGCCTTGGCCTGGCCCAAGCCACAACAGCCACACTGTCCCCACTGCCTGGTTTGAGCCAGCACCAGCCTGATTGATGCTGCCTCACCTGGACATCCCTGGCCTTCAAGTACCTGCAGTGTCAACTTCTATGCTTCTGGGTTTTTCTTTGAGAGAAAGAACTTCTCTACCATGCTCTTCCTAACTTTATTTGTGAGTGTCTGAATGGGGAAACGTAACAGATAGCTCAGAAATAATAACAGAATTTCACTACCTGTTGCCACGGTTCAGCATTTTTTAAATAGCAGCATATAAACGTAAAATGCATAATAAAGTACCATCATAATAGAGCTCTTCTAAAATAAGCCTGTTTAAAATCCTAAGACATTTAGTGAAGTTTTACATGTTTTTTGTTTTCAAGTAAATCAGAGTAATGAGAATGCCTACTTTTGCTCAAAAGTCATTGAAACATCAACACCTTTAGCTAAAATTGTACTTTTCCACTGCCTAAAAGAAAAATCTGAAAATCTAAGGAAAAGCACTTTAGCCATCCCATATAAAATAAAACTAATTGTTGTTCAATAAAAACATTCCTTAATGAAAGGGTAAGTTTATTCTTCTAAACTAAGCATAGGGATTCATTCTGGGTGTATTGTGCCCAGAATATTCTCCTGCAGAGAAGGACTTGGGGGTGTTGGTCAATGAGAAAATCAACATGAACCGGCAGTGTGTGCCCACAGCCCAGAAAGCCAACCGTATCCTGGGCTGCATCAAAAGGAGCGTGACCAGCAGGTTGAAGGAGGTGATCCTGCCCCTCTACTCTGCTCTTGTGAGACCACACCTGTAGTGCTGTGTGCAGTTCTGGTGTCCTCAACATAAAAAGGACATGGAACTGTTGGAACAAGTCCAGAGAAGGGCCATGAGGATGATCAGGGGACTGGAGCACCTCCCGTATGAAGACAGGCTGAGGAAGTTGGGGCTGTTTGTCCTGGAGAAGAGAAGGCGGTGCAGAGACCTCATAAGAGCCTTCCAGTATCTGAAGAGGGGCTATAAGGATGCTGGGGAGGGACTCTTTATTAGGGACTGTAGTGATAGGAGAAGAGGTAGCGGGTTAAAACTTAAACAAGGGAAGTTTAGATTGGATATAAGGAGGAAGTTCTTTACTATTAAAGTAGTGAGGTGCTAGAATGGGTTGCCCTGAATGCTCCATCCCTGGCAGTGTTCAAGGCCAGGTCAGACAGAGCCTTGGGTGACACCTTTTAGTGTGAGGTGTCCCTGCCCATGGTGGGGGGGTTGGAACTAGATGATCTTAAGGTCCTTTCCAACCCTAACTATTTTATGATTCTATGATTCTATAAATATCTCAAAACTTTTATCTCTACTAAAAGCATTTCCAACTCGCCATTTCAAATGTTTAAACATAAGTATGAAATACATACTTATAAGAAAGAAAGAAAGAAAGGGATCTATGGGATACACACTCTTTGGAACACACATAGTAAGTAATTCTAGACAAATTAGAATGACTGCTTTCTACTGGAAAGTGTGATCAGCTACCTTGTCAGTCTAATAGTGAGGGGCATATAATCAGGTACAATAAAACAAAAAAAAAAAAAACAAAAACAAACAACAACCCAAAACAAAACCCTAAGAAAAAGAAGAAGAATTGTTAGAGCTTCCAAATGTGAAGTATGGAAACAGATTACAGTTTCATTTGTATGAATATACACAAAACACTGCTTATTCCAGTACAGATTTTTTCATTGTAATTAAAGCTGTTTTTCAGTCTTCCTTCAAACTGGTGAAAACTATCTCAAAGTTTTGGTTTTTTTTGTTAGTGTTTCAAAATACTTTAGTGAGACTTCTCCATCTGACCATGTGGTATTATTATCAACTCATTGTAAATGTAGTGTCATAAAATATAGAGATCTAGTTTTAAAGGCGTAAGTCTGAATGTATGCAAATAATCTTTTTACAACAGAATTTACAAGAATTTAAGCAGATGGGTACAAGATGAGCCATCACTTTCTATTCCAAACAGGGCACTGCTAGACTCTAATTTGTCTTTCATTCATCTTGCATCTGGACTCCAGATTTCTGCTTTAAGAAATCAGGCAGTTGTACCATAGAACTCTGCATTTATTGATGTACTATTTTATTTTAACATAGAACAATAACCAGATACAAAGATGCTAGAAGGTTCCCCTGTATCTGAAAGAGCAAATGCCACATGGCTCCAAGCTGGACTCACCGCTGGCCAAAGCTGAGCCAATCAGTAATGGTCGTAGCACTTCTGGGATAACACATTTAAGGAGGAGGGGAAAAATCCATGCAACAGCAACTGCAGCCAGAGCAGGAGTGAGAATATGTGAGAGCAACAGCTCTACCTAGCACCATGGTCAGTACAGAAGGAAGGGAGGAGGTGTTGAGGCACTGGAGCAGAGGTTCCCCTGCAGCCTGTGGTGCAGACCATCGTGTGACAGGCTGTGCCCCTGTAGTACATGGAGGTCCATGGTGGAGCAGATATCCGCCTGCAGTCCATGGAGGTCCCCACTTTACATCAGGGGGATTCCCAAAGGAGGCTGTGACCCTGTGGGTAGCCCAAGCAGCAGTAGGCTCCTAGCAGAACCTGTGGCTCCATAGAGAGAGGAGCCCATGGTAGAGCAGATATTCACCTGCAGCCCACAGAGGTTCATGGTGGAGCAGATGCACCCCATGAAAAGGACGCATTCTGGAGCAGTTCATGAATAATGCTCCATCCCTGCAGAGCCCTAGGTGACACGGTCTAGTGTGAGGCATCTCTGCCCATGACGGGGGCGGGGTGGTGCGTTGGAACTAGATGAGCTTAAGGTCCTTCCCAACCCTAACCATTCTATGGTTCTAAGAACTGTAGCCTGTGGGAAGGACCCACATCAGAGAAATTTGTAGAGAGTTGTCTCCTGTGGGAGGGACCCCATACTGGACCAAGAGAAGAGTGTGAGGAGTCCTCCCCTAAGAAGGAAGGAGCGGCAGAGACAATGTGTGATGAACTGAGTGCAACCCCCATTACCTGCCATCCTGTGCTGCTGGGGGTGGGGAGGAAGGTGGAGAAAATCAGGAGAAAATTTAGCCCAGGAAGAAGGAAGGTGTGGGTGGGAGGTGTTTTAAGATTTGGGTTTGTTTCTTGTTACCCTGCTCTAATATGATTGGTAATAAACTAAACAGATTTCCCTGAGTCAAGTTTGTGTTGTCCATGACAGTAGTTGGTGAGTGATCTCTCCCTGTCCTTATCTTGACCTGTGAGATTTTCATGATGTTTTATTTCTCCTGTACAGTTGAGGAGGGGAGTGCAGAGCAGCTCTGGTGGGCAACTGGTGTCAACCCATCACAGTCCTCAGAAGACTTCTGCAGGATAACACTAGGATAGTCAGATCCCATAGCAATTTGTGATATAGAATAACAGAATAGTTAAGATTGGAAAGAACCTTATGACCATCAAGTTCCAAGCCTCAGACTGGACCATGTCTCCCAAGGCTCTGTCCAACCTGGCCTTGAACACTGCCAAGGACGAAGCATTTACCACTTCTTTGGCCAACCTGTTTCAGTGACTTACCACCCTCTGCAATCTAAATTATTACTATGGGTTGGTGAACAGTTAATCTTGTTTCTCCATCTGAAATGTCTTTAAAAAAAAATACAAGAGTGATTTATGTCTACAGGGTAATATGCAACTCTTACAGGTGTTCCTTAAAGACTGCATGTAAAATATTGCTAATATTTGTGTAACGGCCTATTTCTACCCATGCTACAGTTTATGAATAAAGAATCTGCCTGTGTACTGATAAATCATCACTATGTCTGTTCTTTGATTTTTTCCATGGAGCAGAGCAGAGGTAACATTACCAAGTGAATAAGTACAAGTATGTATGGATTCTGAGAACAAACCTTAATTTCTTGTCAGATACGTTTATCTTTCTACTGATTATTCTTTTAGAATTTAAAGACAGTTTATCATCTGCCATTATTTATCACTGTTATTTGGCTGCAAGCTGTAATTTAGCACTGCACCACTACTGCAGAGTAGTAGTCCACCAGCCATAGGTGAGTGCAGATACGAAGCTCAACAAACCTAGCAGCAACAGAGAAACAACAGGAACTTCCACAGTCTCAAAGACTGTAAGCCACAAGCTACTCTCAGGAGCCAAAAAAGAGTGACAAGAAAACCAAAGTCAAGAAGAGGACCAAAAAACTGGATTGCATCCAATATGACAACTTCACAGCATGGTTGCCTATGGACTATGGCAGATTAGGAAATACTGCTTCTCCTACTGTGAGAAGCAGAGCATTTAAAAACTACAGTGTCTTATCCTCTCTCAGCTACTATGATGGCTCACTGACATGACAGGAAACCTCCTGAGAGTTGTCCTAATTTACATCTAAGGGGTCAGCCCTACAGATAGTCCATAAAGCTAATTTGTCCACCTCCTTCCTAACACTCTTATAATAGCTTTTATGGTACATCATTCTTGATGCTGGAACACAGATCAGTGTACAATATTTCAGCAATAACATGCCTTACTACCTTTCATTCAAAATGCACATTTCCTCTAAAACTGCTCATTCCTCCAAAACATTCTTTCGGCATATGTGTAAATATCAGGCAATCAGCAAAAGTCATGGTACTGCTGCATTCAAACACAGAATTTCATCTTGTTGGATGTTTCAATACATCTGAAGAAGTAGCCACCTGATTTGAATATTCCACACAAAGCAAGAGATTTTAAAAGAAGATATGAGCCAGTGCTGTGACTAAGAGTGAAACAAAATTGCTTTCCCCCACCCTTTTCCCTAGTACATTATGGATAATTTCCTGCTTTTACTATGTAATGCATGATCCTGTGTTTGGACTATTGACTGCATCTGAGAGACACAGGAAGAAAGGAGCATGCAACTAATGATGAATTTAAGATAATATGAAATTAAGAAAGGAAAAAAAATCTTACAAGAGGAAGATGGTTTAGGCTATGGCATAGCATCCAAAGAAATGTAAGAAGTCTTTCAATTTCTTAGATTTAAATAAAAAAAAAAAATACTTAAGAATCCTTCATTGACAAGAAAATTGGTGGGTTAATCCAACAGGTCTCTTACTAATCATTTAAACTCCATTATACTCCATTCTTGCCCTTTCACATTTCATCTCAGAAAGGACAGAGATCCTTTTCAAGCCTCAGAAACACTGACATGAATCATAATAATCCCTTGTAAACTGATGATGTAAAGCTTTGTATCCCATTTAGGGTAAGCCAGTCTGTTACTTTGTGCTGATAATATTAATCAGTCGGCATTTCTCTTTTTCTCCTCATATACTGAGACTATGAACTCTCCGGCAGGAGGAAATACATGTAGTGTTATTCTGAAAAAAAAAAAAAAAGAAAAAAAAAAAAAGAAAAAGAAAGAAAGGAAAAAAAAAAGTAAAAAGACTCATCTGGCCCTGAGAAAACCACTTTATGATGGCCCAGATTTGGACACGAGAGTTAGATCAGATGACTTCTGGAAGTAACTTCTACTCCTTTTCATTCTATGATCTACTATTTCACAAGTATGTTTTGGAACATTTCAGAAGTCACTCACATTCTTTCAAAGACTGAAGAACAACACTGGAAAAGGAAGAAAAATGAAAAAGATAAAGAAAATGTTCAGATTTGGCTATGGGAAAATTACCAGAACTGGCCACTAGTACTTATTTTAATCCTTAATGTTAAATGTGTCATAATTTATTTCTCTGGAGTTCCTCAAATCTCACAATGCCTGCACCATAGAAATATCAAACATAGAGAAAACAAGGCAAAAGTATTTCTCTTTTTTCCATCTTATCCTTGAGTGTGTACTTGATAAGGTAGAGATAGGAAAGCCAAATATGACATCATCTGCAATGATGGAAAAGTTAACAAACCTTCTTAGAGTCATAATGGCCCAAAATAACATCCCACTGATGTATCTTCCAGGCAGTGATATTCCTTTCACACACACAATGAAAGAAAATCTTCCTTCTTTACCCTTTCCATCCTCTTTCTCCTTTGTCAGGAAGCCTCTTTTTGTCTCTTTGCCACTGAGTGTTGAAAGTGAGCTAATCACCAGCTGTGACACAATCACCTAGTCTGTGGTGCAGACTCTGATGGCCCGATTTCCACCTAGAGCTCTTGCCAGCAGTCTTCGAGTGCTTTAGTGCTTCTAAAAGTCTGAAGCAAGTCAACAGCAGGGCACTGCAGCTGGGATGGAATTTAGACCTCAGTGCACTCCTGCCTAGAGAATGGATTGCTATTTGATTTCATTCAAAGCTTTGACATCACTGAACCCACAGTTCCTAATAAGTAATTTCAAGATATCTCAGCCCACCAGAAACAGTTCCTAATCTAAAGTGTGCTTCAAAAAGATTTTTTTTTGCCAAGGCCAAACTGCTTCCAATGTGCAGCACAGTCTTCTTTCCTAACTTCACTATAGACAATTAAAACAGACATGAAGAATTTCTTTTTCTGCTTCCTCTTATTCCCGTTGTGTGTAATAGGATGGAAAGTGTATTTAATCTTGTCTGAGAAGAAAGTTTTGTCTTTAGGTAAAAATCCAATTATTTTCAGCATTTGATTTCCACTAGCTATATTGGAGCATTGAGATTCCTCTCAACTCTAGGGTTTACCATTATTAAGTTGGTACTTTTTTTGTGTAAAATTTGTAAAGGTTTTCAGAAAAAACAAAACAAAACAAAAACAAACACAACCTTCCCCCCTCCCAGAAAAAACCCAACCAGCCAAAACCAAATACCAAAATAACCAACCAACAACAAAAAAAAAAAACCCAAAACGATCCTCCCTCACACCAAAAAAAAAACCAAACAAGAAAAAAACCAACCAACAAACAAATGAAAAATCCAATAAGAAAAAAAAAAACCACCACAAAACAACACCTGCAAGGAAGAATTATTTTATTGTGTGTATTATATTGTCTGTAGAATTCCACAGTTAAAACCACCTTCTGAATTTCCAGGTTCTAAACATCAGAACACAAAGGAATGAGAAGCATTTTGGTGAAGCTGTGACTCAGTTTCTTTCCTTAGCTCCCTGAGGATACAGTTGCACTGCCATACCCAGAAGATTTCTGAGTGCCTTGGATTCCAGGTACTTGATCATATGGTGTCCCAGCTCTGTATCAAAGCCAGAACAGAGCTTTTTTTCTGCCTCAGGCTTGAAAAGGAAACCTGAGTACAGAAACCAGATGCAGGCTGCTACATGCACTAATTTCATTGGGATTCCAATTCTGATTTGCAAGAATTAACTGGAAATGTTATTCTCCCAAAACATTAACTTAATGCCTTCTGTGGTTTCTCAACTTCCTCTTTGTATGAGGAGGAAAACATAATTTCCCCTTGCTCTTTATCTGTCCCATCTATGTGGACCCTTATCTTGCAAGACAAGACTCTGTAAATGTAAATATATTTGATTACATTGGCATCAAGCACAAAATCAGATGAACAGTGGGACTACGCAGAAGCTTGAAGTTAATCTCCTGCATAAGTGCTTCTGTGATGTAGGTCTCAGGCTGTAAACAGTGCAAAGCAGGAATGCTCTCCTGTTAAGGCGCGTATTTGCCCAAGACAGAGGATTTGATTTAGACTAAGTATTACTACTACCAGTCACTACTAACAATGAATCTAATATTCATAATTACATGGAACTGAAAACTCTGCAACTGTATTTGAACAAATCTAATTTATTTGATAATCAGCTCTGTTGGTACTATTAAGTAAGAGGTTTTTGCAAAGGTCAGACAGGACACAAACTCATTTAAAATGACTATTTACATTCATTTCTTTTATTTCCCCAAAGGCATGAATAAATTGCTTACAAATTTTAGCTTTTCATTTTTGCCTGAATAATATATGAAGGACTCATGACAGCATGTTTTATTACTTCTAGAAGTGAGCATGAGTCTAATGGTCTCTCACTTGCTGTTTTTTAAAAGCACATAAAGCTCTATTAATGTGAATCATATGTTTTAATTCTGGTATCTGGAGTGCATCAGCTAATTGCTCCCTTTTTAAAGTAAATTTTCACGCATGATGTAAGTTCCATTTCACCCTTTTGGAGTTTTGCTAGTTCTCTTCTCCTGAAATAAATAGAGAATAACTTAGATCTTTTTCCCTTCACAGTCACAGTTGAGATGGTTAACTTGCATGCATGTTTTGTGTTTCAAGTCTCTTGATTGAACCTGGATATTTCAGATCCTTAGCACGTTTTCTAAGTACTACATTACTCTGCATTTTAAGGTTTCCATCTTTCCTTCCTTTCCAGACAGAAGAAAAGTATTTCTCATTTTGTAGAAATACATCCTTATTTGGGAAAAATGTTTAGTTCTGCTACATATTATTAAAATTTTTCAGTAACTTTACTTTTCATGAAATTTTAATTATGCAATTATTTTTCATATATCTATTATTTTATATGCAAAAATTAAGGAGAAACTTCCTTGAGAAAGAAAACCAATATGTATAGTGAATGTAAAGCAGGTGCATTAATTAATTTGAACAATTCTTGGCTGAATGCTGTTGATCCCCTCTGTTAGCAGGAAATTAATAGGAATTCAAGGTTCCTACCAGAAATAGACCAGGTTTTCATGATACAAATGAGAAGATTTACTTAACAGCTGAATGTCACAATATAAGAAAACAAAGAACATTACAAAACACAATGACATGGCAATTTCTTGTGCTACAGTGCTATTTAGGAAACATGCATATAGCTAAGGAGTGAAAATAAAATAAAAAAAAAAGTACTGTGTGAAAACTGTGGCATAATGATTCTTTCAGGAAAAAAAAATAGAAAAGTTGTATACAAACCCACAAATCTTACTTAATTTAAGTACCTAAATGCATAAGAAAACCTCTTCTTTAACATAAATTTCAGAGCAGAATAATGCAACTGGAGTGTTACACCATCCTTTGCTATTTTAAACAGAATTAACCTATGCAGGATAACTGGACATCATGTCTTAATCTAAATATTGTAATTGATTATTATGGAAAATCACAGTATGCACTGTTCTCAGGCCTGCCAAAGAATTAGGACTGAATATCTGATCTGTAAAGCTATCTATTACTTTGGACCATGATATAAATACAAACCATTCTAGAAGGAAGGTAAAGTACTAAAAAAGTCTTATTCAGACCTAAAAGTAACAAACATCAGTTAACAACAGTAATTACAGAATTATATCTGTCAGAGTGTGAAACCGGTTAACAGAGTGCAGTAGTTGTAGTTCTAATTGAACTTATTCTACTAAACCAAAACCAAACTTCAACCAAACCAAAAACTAACAGTGTAAAGTGTTGAAAAGCAGTTTTATTCCTTATATTAATATGTCTTTAGGGAAATCTGTATTCCAGTCAGAATGTCTTCCCTACCAAACCTGCAGCCAAATTCCAGCTAACATACCAGTGTTACTAGACACTGAATTTGCAAAAAACCTACGTGACCCTCCAAGCCTGCTACATTCTGAAAAGCCCCTGGGAATGTCAAAGATCTCTGTGTTGTCAAATGTTCCTTAAAATTTGCTAACAGCTCTATTATCATAAGGGGTTTGTATCTTTTCCTCATTGCCTACAATAATGCTGAATTAATTTGCAAGGTTGTAGTAAAACAATTCAGCAAGTATGGAACCTTTATTATGGTCAGCACAATTAATATTCACCTCCTCATTGCTATGGAAGCTACAGTGGCATTAATACGGAGACAGATTGAGTAATATTTGTGTGTACTTCTGAAAATAAATGCTTTCGATAGCAGGAGGATAACCACTTTTTCCAGCCATAATAAAGCACTAGCTATCAGGATTCAAATGTGACTCACTGTCACCTATTAAGAACTGTCTCACAACAGAGGACACCTAAGCATACAGAGATACAGGTGACAGAAGAAAATCCAAGATGTAAAGGTGAAAGTGAAATGAGAACGTAAAACATAAGCATGAAAAAAATCCACCAAGACTTCTGCACACTAGAACAAACTTCACTGCCAGATTCCCAGTTGAAGGGATAAAAGGGTAAAAATTATATACTGCGGAAGAAGAGTCACAGCAGTGGCTGAGTCCACATTAAGCAGGATAGCTCTCTACAAATGTACTGTAAAACTAATGAAGATGAACAATGTGTCATTTCAGTGTCTGTAGTAGTGTGGTAAGTGATATCATTGGTAATAAAATGGTCCTCAAACTAGTTGGAAAGTAGGATGCAATGATCAGAAAAAAGTAAATGAAATTTGTAAATGCTAAGACCAGGATCCTGGGCAATAAAACAGATAGAACAACTGCTGCAAGGTATCATCAAGTAGTAAATCATAAATTAGTCATCAGGTCAAATAATAAAATCATAAAAGAAAAAAAATATGGAATAATACATTCGTATTCAGAAGGGGAAAAGAAAAAAAAAAAGGTAATGTTTTTAAGATAGAATTGGGCCATGGTAAGTTTAAAAGGCAGCCACAGCAACACAATGTGTTGACCATCAATAAGCCTGAGAATTGTGTATTTTTTTAGATCTTTATATTCTCAGATGAAATGACAAGAATAAATGCCTTGAATAATAATATGGCCAAATATCAGACATGCTTTCCAAGATTTCAAGATGTTTTTACCAGACAATTAATGACAACACCACTGTAGATGCCATTTTTGCTTATTTTAATAAGCAATGGAAATTTAAGAATAAGAAGGTCATAGAAAACAATATACTTAAATGAATGGAACTGATCTGAAGTAAACTGAAGTTACCATGAAGTAAAAGTGGCTTATATGTAAGAGGGTTTTATTGCTTTTACATGAAATGGAAGACTGTGAAACTAAGGCATGAAACTTAAAGGCTTACCAGCGCTAAGACAAAATCTCTCTCAAAGAAAAAAAATGAGGTTTTGTACTGCTAGCAAAGGGAAATAAACCCCACAGACAAAGTCCACCTTTAGTTGCATTTCTCACAATCTCAAAATCAAACTGCATAAATGTAGTAGGAAAGAATCAGAAACAAAACTTGTATTTAAGGAGTTAATCTAGTATGATCACACAGAGTGTTATCTCATATTACAAGGTAATAGCCACAGAGACATGCAACCTTCTTCTCTCCTACTTGGCTTGGTATTTCTTGAAAGAACCAATTTAATTTAACAACCACTTCAGCCTTACTGCTTTTTACACCGAAATTAGTTTATTCAGAACTAGATTGCATGTTTTACACTGTACTAGCCAGAGATTTACCAAGTTTCTGTCTAGATAGTACCATCCATACATTATTTTTTTCCACAGAAATCTCACAGGAATTAGTAAGACCTCTGAAAACTAGACTTATCCTAAGATCTTCAGAGTGCTTTGGAAATCCATACTGGTCAGAATCATTCTTGGGAAGTCCAAGGGCCTATTCGCTATTTCCTGTTACACAAGCAGTCTGGTTCCCTCAAAGGCTGTGTTGCTATGATATGCCGCAGATCACTGGAACATGCTTCTTATGAGGAGAGATTGTGAGAGCTGCACCTGTTTAGTCTAGAGAAGAGAGGACTGAGAGAGGATCTCATTAATGCATATAAATATCTCAAAGGCGAGTGCCAGTAGGGTGGTTCCAGACTCTTTCAGTGGCCCAGTGACAGGACAAGAAGCCATGGCCATGAACTAAATCACAAGAAGTTTCACTCAACATGAGGAAGAATCTCTGTACATTGAGGGTGGCAGAACACTGTAACAGGCTGTCGAGGGAGACTGTGGACTCTCCCTCTCTGGAGATAGCCAAAACCCACCTGGACATGTTCCTGTGTGACCTACTCTATGTGGCCCTGCCTTGGCATGGGGGTTGAACTAGATGATCGCCAGAGATCCTTTCCAACCCTAATGATTCTGTGATCCTTCACAGAATCATACACAGGGAACAAACACAACAACAACAACAACAACAAAAAAAAAATTCAACAACAAAAAAAGCAGTTTCGTTCAAGCAATAGATTTTCCTAGAGGTACTACAAATGTCTCTCTGGAAAATCGATAAGAAAAAAACCATGAAGTAGATACCGTCTATACTAATTCTGCCATATAGTTAATTGAAACTTTAAAATAAAAAAAGGGTTTCCTATCTGAAGGCAAATGTCTGAAGTTCAGAGACACTTGGCCTCACAGCTGGTCAAAGAAAGTTGCAGAAGATCTGAAAGCTTTTCAATTCAAGAACAGTCTTCTCTGCAGGCTGGTCAGTCTTGGCTGACACTCCTCCTAGGCACCAGAGAAGGCTCTACAGGGTCTGCTGCAGTTTAGAAAGCCATTGAGCTGATTGAAGAAAAACCCAGAAGCAAGGAATCCTCCTATAAAGAATTCAACGTTAAATCACTGAACTGCCCCATAATCCAGCAAGTAAATTATTGGCACTGAAGAGTCATTGTAGCTAAGTATCATATTCAGCAGCAGATAATATCTTCCTATACTGCATAAGGAATCACTTACAAAGAGCTTAGGTGTAAAATATTACATGTAAAACACGCTTCTTAAAATTTTTGTATTTCATGATCACGGAACTTTTCTGTAAGAGAGCGAGGTTTTCGTGTTTGTGTGGACACTGCCCAAGGCATTGCACATATTTCTAAGATGCAGAGGAAGAAAAGAAAACAACAATTTCTGTTTGATCTACTCTAAAAGGAATGTGAATTAGGAATTTACAGCTAAAATATACAGTTAGGCAAAAATTATCTATTTGGAGAAAATATATTTAAATGTTGAAGAGGTGTTCAGCAGATCTAGGCTCATTCATTGTTTTGATACTGTGTAAACTTAGATAAATCATTTAAGCTATGTCTTCAGAAGTTCTGAGGTGAAGAAATACTTCTGACCTGGCATATTCAACTGAAATTGTTGCCTGCAGTATACCCTCATGCAGGGTTTGAAATGTATACACAGACGTGTCTTTTATCAGAACAGGCTGTCTTTCCCTCTTCTGAGCTCTACAAATAGATCTCTCATCTATTTAAACTGAAAATCTGTTTCGTGGCAGAGACTTCTTTTTGTTCTGATTGTATAAATATGTTACAGGGAGAATTTAATTTCACTTAGGGTATTTAGGTGCCACTATGAGTTAGAACTGAAATTTCTTTACTTCTACTTGGGTAAGTTATGAGGGGGTGGGGCAATTTGCAATTACTTTCCTGTCCTTCAAAGTATATTTTGTCATTATGCTGCTTTTATTGCTAAAATTTCATCACAAGATATATAAAAAGTAAAATCAGGAAAAATTAATGAAATTTAATTTTTACTTTGCTAGTGACACTTCAATTTACACAGATGCAGCAAAGGCAGAATTTAACATTTGAAATTTTCAGTTAAGCTAGTTAAAGTAAATATTTTTTCTGGAAGCAATTTGTTACAAACATCTTTGAAATACCCATCATTTCAAGACCTATTTGATTTCTAGTACAATTTCTTCCACTCAGGGAAGCTCAGGGTCTTAGTGGTACAGTAAATTATTTGCAGGCTGAGAGGAAGACAGATGTTCATAAAGCTTCTTTGCTGTTGAAGCTTTTAAGAGATATTTTAGCTATGTACCAGAATGAGCAATTAGTATTCAGGAAGCCACTCTTCAAATGCCAGTGGTGTAAACGTATTTGCTCTAAAAATTATTCACATGCAAGCAAGAAGTGGAAAAACATCAACTAATCCCTACGTGCTGTGGAAAAGAAACTTAGTTAGTTAGACTTTAATTAGCACTTAGCAGTCATTTAATGAATGCAGCCTCAAAGCATAATCCATCAAACTGTAACTAGTGTTATCACTGGTTTAAAAACTATGTATTAAGAAACAGGTTTAGAAAAAAACTATAGAACAGCAGTGGGGAACTGTGGCACTATGAGCTCCATCTCTGTGAGTCTGTCATGTCTGGTAACCTTAGGAAATCAAGTTCTGTGAAGACAACTTACTGGAAGTGAGCTGAGGGTTGCTCTCATTCTTTGGGTCCTGAGAACTGAAAGATGAGTTCTTGAATTATCAAAGATAAATTTATGACACTTCAATTAACTGTCTGTTGATGTTCATTACATACTTATGATTATTACCTGTTAATTGGTTAAGATATTTCAATCATTTGTAATTACCCTCAGAGCCTTACTAAAATCATAATGCTGAAATATTGTATTAATGCTCACAGGACAATACCCATAAGGTGCTGATCTGCTTATAGCCTGCACAGCATACACCACATATTTAACAGGTGTAACATTCTTTCACTGAGATCACACTGATTCTGCAGCCACAGGCATTTCACAGCACCAGGGTTGTAAAATAAAGTATTTATCAAACCAGCTTTGCAATATAAAATCATGCCTACAGGTATGTACTTAGATTGCTTTTAAGTGCATTTGTCTTTGTAGAACAAGGTGCCAGCTATCTATCTGAAATCCAAACAGGTAGGAAGAGGAAGCCACCACACATGTCCAAGTATTTTTAGCCAAGTATGCAGACTGAAAAAACTGTAGAAGTTTGAAACTTGCTATAAAATAGTGTCCTGGGTTCAGCAGTAGCAGTCATTTTTATTCCTTCTTAGTAGCTGGTGCAGTGCTGTGGTTTTGACTTTCAGCCTGGGAACAGTGCTGATAACACCAATGTTTTTAGTTGCTGCTCAGTAATGTTTACTCTTACCAAGGACTTTCTGAGTCTCATGCTCTGCCAGGGAGGAGGGGAAGCCGGAAGAAGCAGAGACAGGACACCTGACCCAAACTAGCCAAAGAGGTATTCCATACCACAGCATGTCATGCCTTCTATAGAAATTGGGGGCAGTTACTCGGAAGGGCTAGATCACTGCTCGGTCGGGCTGGGTATCGGTTGGCAAGTGGTGAGCGGTTGTATTCTCTTCCCTTGTTATTTCCCTTATCATTACAATTATTGGTGGTAGCAGTAGTGGTTTTGTGTTATACCTTAGTTACTGGACTGTTCTTATCTCAACCCATGTGAGTTACATTCCTTCGATTTCCCTCCCCATACCTCCGGGAGCGGAGGGGAGGAAGGGGTGGAGTGAGTGAGAGAGCGATCTGCGTGGCTTAAACCACAACAAATAATTTAGTATATCACTATTATGAGTAAACTACATTATTCCCTGTATTAATTTTTTTAATCAGCAAAAGCAGTACACATTGACAAAATAGTGCTTTTTTAAATGAGTTTTAGTAGGCCTGCTGATAAAATGAAAAGATACATACCCTGAAACTTTCTTTCTTGTTCTTCTACTCTAGAATCACAGCATCTTTATTAGTTTGCTGACATCACCAGTGTTTTGAATATACAGACAGTACTGTATTTTACTTAAACATTTTCATTTCTAAGTTACCTATAACATTATCACTGTAAATATTCTTCTCGCATAATATCCTCTTAGAGAAAACAAAACAAAACACAACACGAACAAGCAACAGCCAATACAAACCTGCTCTTAGCAGAAAGGGCAGGAAGAAAATACTGGCACCTGGAAGCAGGTTTGTGGCTGTCTGAGAATATACATAACACTACTATAGTATTTGGAAAGAATGGTTTACAGGAAAATGTGGAATTAAATGTCAAGAAATACCTGTTCTAAAGGGCTGCTGTTCTTATATTTTGCTTAAAAACAAAAATCTAATATAGCCATCTGTCTTTAAGCAACTTGAGAATAACTTAGAGGAACTGAAAGAGGTAAGAGATACTTCAGTGAAGGTGTGAATACTTTCAGTGACTAGTGGTCCCTGAACTTTTCATTTGCTGACTAGGATCCTTGCTAAAATCCTCTCTTGAAGACTGCTTCACCAGGCCTGGATAGAAAATGTAGGAAGATCGGAGGACTATCAACAAACCAGAAGAGAAAATATCACTAATCCTGCTTTCCCTTCCACATGTACTTGAATGCACAGCCTGATATGTAAGTTCAAAGTATGTAACAATACAGATTTCAGACGAATTCTTAAGGCTGCCTGTAGTCTGTCTCCATGACACACTGAAGCCGTAGAATTACTGTGACACTTTTGCTACCTTTTTCTATAGAATCACAGAATAGTTAGGGTTGGAAAGGACCTCAAGATCATCTAGTTCCAACCCCCCTGCCATGGGCAAGGACCCCTCACACTAAACCATCCCACCCAAGGCTTCATCCAACCTGGCCTTGAACACCACCAGGGATGGAGCATTCACAACTTCCTTGGGCAACCAATTCCAGTGCCTCACCACCCTAACAGGAAAGAATTTCCTCCTTATATCCAATCTAAACTTCCCCTGTTTAAGCTTTAACCCATTACCTCTTGTCCTGTCACTACAGTCCCTAATAAAGAGTCCCTGTGTGCTGCAAGTGCACACTGCTAGCTCATGTTAAGTTTCTCATCGATCAGCACCCCCAAGTCCTTCTCCGCAGGGCTGCTCTGAATCTCTTCTCTGCCCAACCTGTAACTGTGCCTGGGATTGCTCCGACCCAGGTGTAGAACCTTGCACTTGTCATGGTTGAACTTCATAAGGTTGGCATCAGCCCAACTCTCAAGCGTGTCAAGGTCCCTCTGGATGCCATCCCTTCCCTCCAGCATATCAACCGGACCACACAGCTTGGTGTCATTGGCAAACTTGCTGAGGGCGCAATCAATCCCACTGTCCATGTCACCGACAAAGATGTTGAACAAGACCAATCCCAACACTCATCCCTGAGGGACACCACTCGTTACTGGTCTCCAGACGGACATTGAGCCATTGACCACAACTCTTTGTGTGTGGCCACCCAGCCAGTTCTTTATCCACAGAGTGGTCCACCTGTCAAACTGATGTCTCTCAAATTTAGAGACAAGGATGTTGTGTGGGGCAGTGTTGAACACTTTACACAAGTCCAGGTAGATGACATCAACAGTTCTACCACTGTCCATCACTTCTGTAGCCCCATCATAGAAATTGGTCCCACCAAATTGGTCAGGCAGGATTTCCCCTTAGTGAAGCCATGCTGGCTGTCACCAAGCACCTTGTTGTTTTTCATGCGCTTTAGCATGTCCTCCAGGAGAATCTGCTCCAAGATTTTACCAGGCACAGAGGTGAGACTGACTCATCTGTAATTCCCTGGGTCATCCATTTTCCCCTTCTTGAAAATGGGGGTTATATTTCCCTTTTTCCAGTCTTCAGGAACTTCACCTGACTGCCGTGATTTTTCAAATATGATGGCCAGTGGCTTAGCAACTTCATTCGCCAGCTCCTTCAGGACCCGTGGATGGATTTCATCAGGTCCCATGTATGTGTGCACATTCAGGTTCTTAAGATGGTCACAAACCAGATCCTCTCCTACAGTGGGCCCAAGGTCTTCATTCTCACAGCCCCTGTGTCTGCCTTCACAAGACTTGGGTGGTGAGGTCACAGCCACACCATCTGGCACACATCAAACACATACACTATCTTTTGCAGAATCTCTCCACTTTTAATTCTACAGTTGATGTTGTAGCTACTTTAGATTCCTTTAGCCCCACAGCTCAATGAAGCTGAGCAGCATAGCGAAAAACTTAGCTCAGTATAATGCATCTGAATATCACTGGCATTTTAGCTCAGGCACTTTAGAAGATCAGCTGTATAAGAACATTTCCAGAAAACCTTTTATTTAGTTAAAATCAGAATTGTTTTTCTTTAAATGTACAACTATAGTGTCTCCATGCATTTTAAAACCTGCAAACCTATTATTCTTCTGCCCCTCCTCTAAAATCACTTCAGTGGTGACACCCGGCTTTAAGAACAAAGATTTTCCTAGTTCAAGTGCTATGTCACATCCCAGTAAACCACTAGAACGAATTCCATACTCCACAGGCTGGAAATAAAACAACAAGGGTTCCTGTTGGTCTGATATTTATGGCAATGATGGTGATAAGACAAAGTCGTTTAGCTTTAAGAAAAAAAATAAAAAAAAAAATTCAAGAGCAGCGCCAAGAAGACACATGTTTCTTGGTGTATTTGTGCAGAACGCCAGAAGCCAAGATGGTACAAGTACCATGACATCACTTCAAATACTGCTTTACCAGGGACCACTGCACAATCAGCAAAGACCAAGGCGAAGACAGATCTTGCATATATATAACCTAGACATGATTTGCGGAGTAAAATAGGGTATATGGCATTATGAAATAGTTAAATAATGCCCTAAACTTTATTATTTTCAACATAATTTTGTCTCTTGCAATTTCTGTTACAGGAGTAATCTTGGTAACTTTCTACTACTTTCAGTGGGATGAGTGTTATTTATAGTTTAAGTAAAACATAGTGGCTTTAGCCATAGGTGAACCCTCACCTTCATACCAAAATTAGGCCATAAACCAGTTGGCTTTTATCTTTCCTTTTCATTATTTTGTACATGCTGATCACAGAACATGAGTTTCTAATTCTTTTTGCTTCCCAACTGACTTATACTCCCAAGGTACATTTCTAAGAAAAATGAAAGTGCTCTCTAAAACAGGATATCTCAGGCTTGTAAAACAGCAGATTAAAACTGCCTCCCCTAAGATCATGTCTGTAGTAGAACTTGAAAAAGAGAACTGAATCCTGACTCTGAATTCAGTAGTTTGTTCATCAAATCACCTTATTGAGGGCACTCAGGTTTTTTTTACTGTAATTTCTCTGCCATTCAGTAAAATTAACCATACATGAAATTATTTCATATATAGAAGTTGCAACAAAGCAATTTTTCAGTTTGTATCTACCATATGATGCATCCTTCTGCTATAATATTTCCATGGTGAAACCTAACCAAAATGTACACAGAAATCTATTGTACTCTTTAAGGACACTTTACATGCAAACATATTTTTTGTCAGTGTGCCTCTTATTAGAGTCAATGAAAGCCCAAAAGACTGCAAAGCTACATACTATCTTGAAAATTCATGTGTAAGAAATTTCTTGTTAAGGAAAACTACTGTGACAGGATGAGCTGCCTAATGAAAAATGGATGCTGGCTTAACACATCATGTTGTGGCAACCCGAAGATGGAATTTGTGCTTATACTTCTAACCTCTACATGTGGTATCCCCAATTAAACATTTTGAAGTCACTGAAAAATTTGCCTGTGCATGCCCTACCTGTATGGTATTTCCCACCTAGTTCTTGGATGCAGATTGCCACATGTAAAGAATATTCTTACTGTTCCATGTTTATGGATTATCCAAAGCAGGCTTTAATATTAGTTTGCTTAAAGCTATTAGACAAGATGATCATTCAGCAAACGCTTTCCAATCATATATGCAATTTGTGAATCCTTACTGCTTGGCGCTTTCAATTTTTTTGTAATGATTACATTTTGGTTTGTCACCAACCAAGTTTTCTGAACACTGGACAAAAACCTTTGAAATTTCTGCCTTTTTACATGTTTAAATATAAGAAATCAAACAGGAAGAAGAAATACTATATTTAATAGCTTAAAATATTGGCTATCAAAGTGTTCTGCTGGTCTAAAACATGAAAGACAGTCTTAGAGCAAGATAGAAGAGATCATTGTACAGCTAACACTTCAACAAGGTAAGGCTGAAGTCCCTAAGCAGTTAACACAATCAAACCAGTGATATAATTACCTGGAGTGTAGTAAAGGGAATCCAGGCAGAAATCTGCCTTCTCTTATTTGTAATTGAAATGGTAGTAGTCTACAGAGATTGTGTGGTTTTGGTGGATTTATTTTGTGGATAATACAAACAAGGCCCTTGGAAAGATTCCAAAAGGCTAATACTTGACCCTTTTTGGCTGGGGAGTGTGCTTGCCAGGCTGCATAAACCATTCAGCTCCTACCTTTTGCCTGTGGTATTTTAGCTTCATTGCCTAATAGAACACTGTGAATTGAGAAGGTTTTGTATGATTATATGGGTACAGATTTTATGCTACTGACAAGATGCATGGTAATAAGATTTGAGGCTATGCAAGTAATAATTTTCAGGAAACTGATTCACTGTAAAACAAGTTCAAGAAATAAGCTTCCAGCTTAGATCTTATTGATAAATGTTGATACAGTGCTTGTTCCAGATAGCCATCTTTCTGCTACTTTCCTGTGCCTATATGTGTGGGGTTTTTCCTACACATTTTCTTCCATTTCCTACCCAATTCAAAATAATTTAGAAAAATCTACCAACGTACACTATTCATAGTTCTGTAATCCAGTTCTTAAAATGGTGTGTGCTAGTAAAGCTCCACTAGAGTTAACAGTAACATGTAAATATAGCCATTTAAATTACTAACTGTATCAGTCTGTTCATATTTCTCTTTTTATATAACAACAGATTCTGTTTTGTGGAGGCCTATGACATATAAATCCATGAAGACCAACAGATAAGTGTGGTGACAACTGTACACCTCAGAGCTGTCATGTAGATTAGTGGTCATGTAAAAGACTACATATACCTCATTGTGCATTACTTGTTATGTCAATTATCCTCAAACATAACCACAAGATCTAATAACCTAAAGCAAAATGACAAACTATGCCTGCATAGATATTTCTCTAAGATCATTGGGAAGCTACATTGTATATTTTAATTTCTTAGGAAAATTATGTGATAATCTGTTTTCATGCTGCCAGCTTGTGCTCAGATATGTCTGAGATACAGTATGTTGCCTCTAATAACTCATTGCCTATAATCGTCCCCATTTTGAAAGTTAGTGGCTGTTCTGACAGTCTTTGTCCCCACAGTTCAGCAAATCTTTTCAGAATGTCTTTTCTGTCACACGGCAAAATCCCCAGGAAGTGACGCATAATGTTGCTTTATAAGAAATATTGTCAGTTGTGGTATGTTTTTAAAGAAGAAATTGCATAAAAGTATTCCTAGCTGTCCAGAGAAAAGCCACCACTGTGTTAGTCATGCATACCTAACTCTCATTTTCCTTAACTAGAATTTAAGCATATGACTAAGATTAAGCACCCTTTTGGAATATGGGTAACTTTGTAGTTCAGGTTTCCAGTGTTCAGTCACAACAAACTGAATTTCAGTTATTAAGCAGCCAAAACAAACTGCCCATTAATAAGCTCCTGACAAATAATTATCCATACAAAACATTTGGTGATTTTTAAAATGCAAGTTCAATTAAATCATAATAGGTTGGCAGCCATACTCTGAGCAAAGAAAGAGCTGACACTCAGTGACTAAACTGTATTCTGAGTTGCTTGATTCAGTCTTCCAGGTATTCTTCACAATCTGCCATACTGTTCCATGTGAGGTATCAGTGCTATCATCTTAGAATCATGTGCTGCTTAATTAACTAATCAGATAGAGAAAATACAGAGGAAAAGGCTTGCTAATATCAGAGAGATGTGTATATTTCAAATTTCCATTTCCCTTCTCTTTTTATAAATTTAAAAAACTTCTCACTTAGAAGGAATGTTTGTGATACCTGTTAATATACAATATGATAAATGAAGTTAGATTAAACAGTATTTGGAGAGGATTAATGGAATATAATGTAGTTGTACCATACTTCTGTGACAATGCCACTGCCCACTCAGTTTCAAGTTTCAACCCTTATACATAATACCATAATTCTATTAAAATTTCATTCCATGCAATTGAAGGTGATGGGAAATAAAAAAGACATAAACCGAAATGAAACACTTCAGATGTCAACTTAGATTGGACTTAGCCATAATGAAATAACAAGTCTGATGTAACAGTTGTTTGCAGACTATTAAGGAAAACTTGATGAGGCCAAAGAATTATTCTCTTGGAAAACTTTCTTTAACTTAAAACCATCTCTGCATTCAGGCACAGATTTCTCTAACACTGAATACAAATAAATGCTGATTGCAATTTTGGTAGAGTTAAAAAGGAATC
Organism: Lathamus discolor; assembly: GCF_037157495.1. Classification (NCBI taxonomy): domain Eukaryota; kingdom Metazoa; phylum Chordata; class Aves; order Psittaciformes; family Psittacidae; genus Lathamus; species Lathamus discolor. Next base: position 81,570,361 of record NC_088885.1, read on the forward strand.
TATTGTACATTGAATAACTGGGGTAATGATGACACACTTAGCAGATAGTAGCTTCTTCTGCGCCTGTCATTTACACTGGATTGTTATTAAGCAGATGGAAACTTTATCCTTGCAATCTCAGAAGAGTATCTCAGAGATTTTGATGAAAGCAAATTGAAACTGTAACTATTTTGTTGCACATGTGCTTTGGCTTTCTCCCTTTCTAGCTGCTGACAGGCAAGATGGTTACTTGGAAAAGCTTGCTTACCCCTAGGTTACAAGCAGAAAAGAGATACCATCTAGGGAAGAAAATCTGGTTACAGAAACAGTTAAAATTGTTGTAGATTCATTCTTTCTCTGTCCCTAGGCAAAATCAAAACTTGCAGAGAAATACTAAGTGTGGGCCACTTGCTATGAGAAGTCAATGACTGCAGTCAAATGTCAGAGGTCCCGTATCGACCTTGACATATTTCTGCTGCGTATAGGCTTTATCTTCTAGGAAGCAGGGCTGGTCAGGGATTGTCCATAGGTCTCTAGCAAATAAGGTGTAGCATACTTGTCACAGAAACTACAAAATACACAGTTGCATATAGTAATACTACTTAACACATTACTAATTCAACTCATAAATCACAAAGATAGTTGCCTGGTTTTTGCAGACAGGGAATGTTTGCAGCAGAGCCAGGAAAAATGATCTTATTTCAGGACTATGAAATGATAGTGATGTTCACAGTCTTTATCACAGATGGCAGATCTGGTACACCTAGCTTCTTCTGAACAAAGCATGGGTAAAACCCATTTATAAAGTCTTTGTACAGTAAGGAAACATATTGCACATGCTTCTGTGATGCTCTGGTGGATGCTGTTATTAGCTGATCATTTTAGGAAGCAGGGCCATGACAAATTCATCTATGCCATAACTTAAAAAAAAAAAACCAAAAACAAAAACAAAAAACCTTCACAAAGTGGCTACTTGAGAGATACACAAGTTTGTAGCCCTTTTGTCGAAACTAAATTAGCAACAGCAGTGACCATATTCAGGTTTTACTGGTTAGTAGTAATTACTAGCTGAAGCTGTCACCTGCAAACCTAGAAAATTTAACAAAACACTATACTCCTATTTCACATATACTGAATCAAATGATTCAATAGAGCAAAACTTTACTGAAGAAAAGGACAAGGGAGATGAACAGACCAATATGTAATTATTCGTTCCCCAATGTACAACAACGAAATTTATTTAAAGCTCATTGAAAAAAATTAAATACTCAGTATTCTCTTTGAGGTAGCTGCCATGGCTCTTCTGCTCTCACAGTCTATGGCTCTAGACTCCTTATTTATACTGATGCTTCACATTTGGGTGCTTTTCACCTCAGGTGTGCTTAGACATAGTTATTTTCCCAGACTTTCAGGTATCGTCTCAGGCATTCTCCTGTACTCTACGGTGGCCATATTTTTTAAATAGAAATTTGTGATACATAGGTGCAAATGTTCACTGCAAGCTGAACATGATCAATGCCTACCCACTGGTCCCTTTTCACATTATTTCTCACCCAGGTTAGGGAAAAGTGCTCCTTCTTAACAACTGTCCCTCTGGAGCTCACTGGGAAAACTTTCTCTTCAGTTTTAAAGACTCCACTACCAGGTGGATGAATACAAAGGAAAAACATGATATGACCTTGCAGTGAGCGCTCAAGTCAAAGGTATTAGTTGTCTTGTGGTTATGGAATAAATTAAGGTGTTAATCAGATCTGAAGGATATTTAGGTCCCTAGAAAGCTTTGATGCTTGGGGCAGAAAAGAAGAAAACCAATAATCAGCTGTTGCTTTAGGCCTTTGGGATATCTTAATTTGGGATATTTTTTAGACTTTGGGATATCTTAATTTCTTTGCAATCTTGAGTCTTTTCTTTTGCTACGTAACACTGCAACCATTCCATGACATGGCTGATATTGTAAGGATTATTTCATGAATACTACAAATATACTGAAGTACAACAAAATAGGAGCACTATAAACACCTAAAGGGATTAGAGACTGGTACAACCTCATTAATGAATCATGGTCAAGTAACTTCTGTGCTTAAACTTGTGATGCCTTGGTTACTGGCCTATTACTGTCACTGCTTTAAATAACAAAATAATAGCATTTTTATTAAAAATCAATTCCTGGTTACAATGAAAAAATAGTAGTGCCTTGAAATACAGCAGTACAATCTTATTATGTAAAAGATTGGTTTCGACAGTTGTGTGGGTTCAGGAGAAGAGCCTGAAACTGTCTTCCCCTGCTAAATGTTTTTGGTGTTAGGCACTATACTCAGTGAGTGAGCAAAGCTGAATTTTGTGTCACGCTATTTGTTTTCTAAAAAATTCAAGCAGAGGAAGCAGACCTACCTATCTCATAAGCAGCTGCCTTTAACAATTATTTTAAGGAATTCTTAATGAAACTAGAGAAAACACACTGATTCACTGGAAATTAAATGTAGGCAATGAAGAGGGAAACCCTGTAGAAGGGGGTACCAACTTTTTTGTTGTTGTTCAAATAATCTGGATGTTAAAAAGCCCAAGGTAAAGTCTCCAAGCAAAACGCAAGATAAAAATTGAAGCTTATGTACTGGCACAGAGCCAGCCTTCAGCACTATTCCCTCTATCTACAATGACCAGTAAGTGTAACATTGAACTTTGATGAAATTCCAATCTGGATCTGAGCAGTGCAGTTCAGACCTTTGTCTGTTTTCAAATATGAAGAGCAATCTTCTGTGTATACCCTTCCAACTGCTTTTGCTGCTGTGTCAGGGTTTTTTTGCTTTCCTTTTTCTTTGAACATGAACAAAACCACAATGCTCATTTGCACCCACAGCTCTTGCTGCAACATGTTCTCAAGAATGCACAGTTTGATGTGGATTTATTAAACATCGATGCTAACAAAAAATAAAAGAAGTCTGATTAAGTCAAGAAAACTTGTGGGGATAGTTTGAAGGCAGATAAAATTTCTCATGCTAAACTTGAAATATATTTTAGAATTGTGAATAAGTAATTTGTGCGTATATATATATATAAGTATTCAAAATTTCTTTGTATTAATTTAAAACATGTCATGTGCATCCTAAACATATATATTAGTCTCTTTAAAAATACTATGATTGCTTTACTTTTATCATAACCAGACTGCAGAGGAACATGAGGACCACAAGGAATCAAGGATATTTTGCCTCTACTACAGAGGAATAAAGAAAACAAACAATAACTTTTTTACCAGGAAAAACAAGCATAACCTACAAATTCATGTAGTCTTCATATTGTTTTCATCCATGCATATATTTACCTTGTGAAACATTTCGAGACACTCCAGATAAAAGACTCAATGTGAAAACTAAGACATAAAGACTGAGAAAAGTACTATTAAGGGGGTTTGGAAATGGCAGCTGTTTGTCCAAATTAGAACACAATATGCAAGTGTTTGTATTTCATTAATAGAAACTGAAACACCTGGCAATGAAAAAACTGACTAGAGGTATGCACAGTTAGTTACAAGCAATGAAATTCTTCAAGTAACATAATACAATGAGCTTCTTAAAGACTACAAAAGGAACAGAATGACAAAAATAATGAGAAAGTAAATTTGAGGAGCAATAGCTTTTGGCAGCAGAAGACAAACACAGAAAAGATTCAACTATATGCAAACCTTATTTTGGAAGGTCATGTTAGTTGTCAGTATGCCAAAACACAGGCTTAAATTTGCCAAGAGCAGACCATTTAATTTTAGAAAGTAAGACTACAGGGCATGGTATTCGAACACTGTGGATCTTTAAGGACTAATCTTAACAATTTTTTTTGGCAGTTTCCCTTCAATAAAGCTATTAGCAGAATACCGGAAAAAAAATGCAGATTCAGTTTTCTTTATTGTAAAATATGGAGCTGCAAAGTGCTGGACATTTTAAATAAGCACCAAAAAAGCAAATGCAGAAAAAACACCCATATACAGCTGAAATGAAACTTTGGAAGGAAAGAGTTTCAGGTGCACTAATAGTAATAGGAAAAAGAAAAAAAAAAAAAACAAAACAAAACCCAACAGCAAAAAAACAACAAACCACCAAACCAGAATCAAGCCTGGAATCCAATCCATCCACTAAATTTAATTTAAGTTTATCACAACCCAGATTTGCCATAAATAACATCTTTGCTGACCAATACCTTTAACAAAGACATTTTACAGGCTTTTGGCTTTTTTATACCAGACAAAGAATATCATACGGCAATGTAGTGAAAAACCCTTCTGCTAAATCAATAAAAAAAATACATGTAGGCATGTCTCCTCTCTGCATTGTAAAGTGAGTTCAAATTATGGCTTTTGGTTTAGTAGGAAGAAGTAAGCATTACATGAACAACATTCTTAAAAAGAAAAGATATCCAAACTGGAAAAAAAATCATACTAGTTTAGATTCTCCTGAGCAACTTTAAAAATTTAAAAGGGGAAATATTTCGGTAGTTATAGATTAAAAAAAAAAAATTGTTTCTGGCTAGCAGTGACCTTAGCATACTGCAAATTTAATGAAGTAAAAGTCTTAGATGAAATACACATTAGAAAATATACAAATAAAGAAATTAACTGTCTTGACATTTCAGGAAAATCAGATTTGATTCCATGGGGAGCACATGTTTAAAATAAATCAATTTGTTTAGATCTGTGCTGACTTCAGCAGAACTTGATTTGAAAGGGAAATTAGCATTCTGAGTAGAAGGGAGATAAGCAGGAGGTGGATGAAAATGAAATGAATTATCCAAATCAGGAAATGAATTAGAAAATGAGCTGTTAATGATTTCCTATCTGGTAGAAAATCAGTAGTTACAGTGTCACCTGCAAGAATAATGCATGAGGGGAACTAGATCTGGCAAATATGTCTTCTAGATAGTCCTATTTCAAACTGGCCTTGAGAGACAGATTCTCTCTCTTTGATGCACGTGGGTATCTCCCCTTAGTTCTAACAGAAAATACACATTTGCAGTAAGGGAAGGATATGAATGTGAATACAAATATGAAGCTTCTTCAATGTCAAAACGTAGAGTAGGAAACTGATGTCAACTGCTTTCAGTGTCCTTTGTGTCCTTTGCTCTTGACCTGATGGGGAGGGCAAGTGAAAATCGGAACTGAGAATCAATCCCAACTTGTGCTGTACATACCCTCTGAGAAAATCAGCATCACTTGATATTATTTACAATGAATTTCCATTTTCTTTTAAATTTATTTCAGTGTTTCTTTTGCTTTTAAATTTACAACTTCAGTATTTAATTATGTTTTCTGTATCCATGATGTTTCAACACATGTAATCACAGAATGTAAAATAGATGCCCTAGAAAGCACAGCTGAATGTAATTTATGTAGATATTTTACACAGCAGTTTACCAACGATTGATTTTAATAGTTGACATTTAACATGTGCTTTATCAGGTTGCAGTCACCTGTGGGTACCCCAGGAGTAATCACAGAATCCATTTCCTTTCTTTTTTTTTCAACTTTTTAAAACTTTTCTATAAATATAATGCTTCCTTGTAAAGGAAGAACTTTCACAGAGATTTGAGATCACCTCCCACTCCCTTTCAAGACCCAAGGATAACTCTAGTGCTGCTACTTTGTAGGACTGCAGAATTACTGGTTCTCCCATATGTCCTTACCTCAATAATCAGTGATATTGCAATTTTTTTCCCTATACAAACAGGCAATTTCCCTGCTGTTGGAAAAACTGGTATGAGCTTAATATCTGAGGATATAAATAATCTGACCAGGTCCAATAAAACCATGAAGATGTCTGAGGTACTGTGTAGGCCATGATTTTTTTCAACGTTTTATTTTCAAGGAAAATAAAGTTATTAAATAACATAACTATGCATTAAAAATTCAACAGCATGCTTCATTTGTTACTGAAGGAATTCTACTTCAGAATAGAATTTAAGACATTGTAGTAAAGTTTGAGAGCAGATACAGCCATAAGTAATGCTCAGGACATTAATGAAAGATAACGCAATGGCATTTCACAAGGTGTATACTTCTACAGTATACAGGTTAAGTCTTGCCATCTTTCAAGTTGTAGAGAGATTTGCCATAGATTTGCCATATGATTTCAGCTGATGCTCTTAAAATACAAAAGAAACACTGAGTGTTCTTGAACTCAAGTCAGTAGAAAAGACAAAGAGTCAGAGGGTAAGAAAAGAGTTTTTATCTTGCCAATATTCAATGTGATGTAATTGGCTCTCCCCATGAGAAACTGAGTAGTATGTAGACAGATCTCTGCAAAGAAGGAGGGGAAAAAAATAATGAGGTGTACAACTAAAGAAATGGTATTGTAGGTCCTGAAGAGAAACATGCCCTTCAAAACAGCAAATGTAACAAGAAAAGTGTAAAGGAACTGAAGAAAGGACACATGGACATAGTTATCCTCCAAAAGAAACTATGTCTGACTTACGAATAGAAGCATGACTCACTTTTGAGTGTAACTTAAATGAGGAAGGCCAAGGAGAGGAGAAAAACCTTTAGTTGTTGCCACAAACAAACCATTAGCAGTCCACAGCTGTAGCCCAGAACGAACTAAGTGAAAATTAGGTTGGAAAGATGTGTCAACTGAATGCTAAATGAAAAAAAATAAAGGAAGTAATAGAGGATATACAACCCCTTTCCAGATGCTACCAAAAATCTGGACAAGATAATCATACTAGTAACTAAACACAAGCAAAACAAGAAATGTGTTAAAGAAATATTTTTAACAACAATAAAAAAAGTTAATCTCAGCAGAAGAAAGAATTTTTTTGAACAATACTTAAAAGGAATCAAAGAACAGCTTAAAAGGAATCAAAGTACCCCACATATCCACAGCATCAAGGAGGTCTTGCTCTGTCCATGCATGGAAGACTTTTTGCTGCCATGGTAGGAGTAAAATATGGCAGGGAAACTGGAGCAGACTATGTCAGCAGTCACATCATAAAACTGGCCGCATTGGAAAGATAACCTCCCATCAGCCTACTCAGGTCTTCAAACTAAAGCTTGAATTGTTCGTAGCCTTCAATAATAGTCATTGAGATCAACAGAGACCTCTAGAAGACATCCAGTCCAGCTCCCCTACCCAAAGCAGGGCCAAGTCCATTAAGTCCATAAGTTTCTCAGGGCCATGTCCATTAGGGTTTTGAACATCCCCAAGAACTCCACAACCTCTAGGAAATCTATTCTAGTGCTGGATTGTCCTTCCAATAAAAACAAACAAACACACAAACAAACAAACAAAAAATTCTTGTATTTAAGTGGAATTTCTTGTATTTTAAAATTTGTATCCATTGCACAAACTCGCCCTATCACAAGACACCACTGAGAGGAGTCTCGATCCTTGTTTCATATTTCCACACTTCAGGTGTTTACACACACTGACATCCCACCAATTCCAGAGGCACCTTTTCTCCAGGCTGAACAGTTCCAGCTCTCTCAGCCTCTCCTAGTCTGACAGATGCTTCTATCCGTTAATCATTTGTACGGCCCTTTTCTGGACTTACTGCAATATGCCCACATTTTTCTTGTGCTGGGGAGATAAGAGCTGGACCCACTACACCAGATGTGTCTCACAAGTGCAGAGTAGAGGGGAAGGTCACTTCTCTTGACCTACTGGCAATGCTTTTGAAGGCAGCCCAGGATGCTGCTGGCTGCCTTTGCCATGAGGACAAAGATTCTTAGTTTATCTGCAAGCTCAGAGCCTGAGTTTTGTCATGGTCAACTTTTCAGGATTTTTCTTCACAACAACGAATAACAACAAACCATTTTTTAAAAAGAAAATTCTAATTCATCTATAGTGAAATAACTCTGTGAGTGTGGACCCAAAGCATGGGTACTAGGTGACCAGAAATGCATTGTTGATGAAATTGATGTCTTAGAAATACTGTCCACAAATGTTAGTCTTCTCCATCCCTCTTTGATCTCAAATTTAAAAAGTAATTTCATTCTGAAAGCACAATAATTTCTGCCATTGATTAAAAAAAACCCCATCATTTGAATTTTTCTAGAAAAGTCTATTGACCAAGTATGCACTGCCTACAATTTCAGAATATATCCCTGAAATCTGAAAGCATATTTTTAACTTCTTTTTAACGTGTTTTACTCTGTCTACAATATTAATACAGAATCTCAGACTGTTACTGGAAAATAAATGACTATTTGTATTTTCTCCTCTCAACGGAATAAAAAAATAACTCATTTCTAATCCTATGATATTCATTAAGTCTGATAAAGAGGAAGGAAAAAAAAAATCCTTTAGTATTTTTTCCAGATAGACCCCCACCCCCTTATTTTATAATCATAAAGTTGAAGGTACCTTTAAGCTCAATAATTTCTTTAAAACTTAATTACTTTTTTTATTCATCAGTCTGGTTATTGCATTGCTATGATGATGTTCATTGAAGTTCACTACATGCTTAATCAATTACTAGAAACTGAGGTAGGCATTCAGATTAAATTTAGGTTATCATTCAAACACATGCCCAGTACTGAGCAGAATAAAGTTCATGTTGAGAATGATCTTAACAATAGTGAAAGATACTTTTTAAGCTTCTTAAATTTATGTAAGTACAGAAAACATAAAACTTAGATTTTGGAAGAAAGTTATTCAGATTCAAGTATTGACCTGTAGATAGATCCTAGATAGGTTTGGCCTACTCCCAGATCTAAACAGACTGTGCAGTGTCATTTTTGGTTTGGTTTTTTGGTTTGTTTTTTTTTTCCATCATACAATAAAAGAATTATTTGAATTTGACATGCTCCTGGTTTGATCTATATTTTGTAAGAAACCCCTTGTCAGTTCCTCATGATAAACATAAATTAATACTTTTTTCTCCCCTTTTTCCTCTCAAATTCCTCTCATGTCTTTTGCAGTCATTTTATATTTGACAAGTAAATTATCAGCAATATTTGAGCTCTGTTCCTCAAGAAGATGGAAATAATATTCAAGATTTCTCCCTATGCAACTAAATGCCTTTGATTTTATTCCTGAAAAACTTTCATGATTAAATGATCTGAAATATTATGCTAGTCAGATGCCAAATACCTAGAACTTTTTCTGATTTAAATTAAGATAATGCTTAATTTTAAAAATGTTTCATAGTTTAAAAAATGCTTTAAAATATATAACTATGTGCAAAATAGGTATTTTTTTTTAAATGCATACTGAGGTACAAATTGACCGCTGGATTCAAGACTTTAGATTCAAAATATATGCTGCTGTGATTTTAATTCTTCCTATATTTAACATATTGGTCTGATTTGTGTGATGTATTAATTTGAAATCCAGACAGCTATAAAGGTAAGTACTAATCAACTTTAGAAATTAGATTGGTAAAACTTTAGCAGGCGGGGGATGTGAAGTCCTATTGACACATACAGATTTTAATTCTCTACCTTCTTATTCTAGTCTTCTAGAAAATTCTTGTAAGTAATAAACTAAACTTTCATTAATACCATGGGGCAACATAAAAAAAACTTTAATAATTATTTGAGCAAAAAAAAAACAAGTGTAACTTTTTAAATTTTATCTTCATGAAAGTATGCATCTTTCCACTGCTTTATCAGAAATTTGTACCACGCAACAGATCAAGAGGGTACACAAATATGACAATAATATGTGTAATCAAAATCAATGTTTTTAGCGGGAGGAAATTGCATTTTTAGCCTTCTGAATGGCTTCCGATCGTATTTTGTCTCAACAAGATGTGCTGATTATGCATTTTGCCACTATCCTGTAGTTAGGTGAGAATTTAGCTGAAGAGCTACTTTACTTCCAAACAGCTTGCAAAACCATGTGATGCTGCTAGACATTTCTCTTTTGAACAGCTCCAAGGCAAAGGTTGTATCTGCCACATCAAACTTGCTGTCATCTCTGGAGCACTCAGCAGTTTAGACTTTTTATGTATTTCTTTTCTCGGCCTCTGCTATTGCTATACTCCATGCTCCTGTGTCTGCCGTGTAGCAGCTGTACCCTGGGGTTCAGCCAGCCTTATACAGCTGAACCTCTGCTTGTCTCCTTTCTGAGGACAAATGTATTATGAATGCTTAAAACTTCTCTTGCCTCCAGTTTCTATTTCATATTCCTTTTCTGCAACATATGAGCAAAGAATGTGAGAAACTGTTCCAGTATCTGTTTGGGGAAATGGGTTACTGCTTCTCTCTTCAGCTCCACCATTCTATCAGTCAACATCAACATATTTATCAACGAATTCTGGTGCTAGTACTGACCCAACAAAGAACAGACATACTGTGAAAAGTCTTATCCTACTTAAGTGAACTAAGAAAAGGATACACTAGATCTAGAAACTATGCAATACATTCAAATGGCTTTGAAAGTACCTTTATCTTGCTGAAAACAGGACATACATACATACAGGAAGCAGAGACAGAACACCTGACCCAAACTAACCAAAGAGGTATTCCATATCACAGCACGTCATGCCCAGGATGTAAACTGAATGTTACCCGGAAGGGCAAGTTCACTGCTCAGCTGGGCTGGGTATCGGTGGGTGGTATTGAATCTCTTCCCTTGTTATTTCCCTTATCATTATTATTATTGGTGGTAGCAGCAGTGGTTTTGTGTTATACCTTAGTTACTGGACTGTTCTTATCTCAACCTGTGGTAGTTATATTCTTTTGATTTTCCTCCCCATCCCTCCAGGAGCAGGAGGGAGGGAGGGGTGAAGTGAGAGAGAGACTGCATGGCTGACCGAGTTTAAACCACGACAGAGTGAAGGAAGAACACAAAATTGAGTGGATTAGAGTCAAAACCATGGAGGATCAATGGGTATTTTATTCTGTTATCTTTGATAACTTTTACAGAATATCAGAATGGTTGAGGCTGGAAGTGACCTCTGGAGGTCATCTGGTCCAAGCCCTCCTGATCAAGAAAGGACACCTTGACCTGGCTGCCCAGCGACCATCTTGAGATGTCTTTTGAGTACCTCAAGCATGGAGACTCCACAACCTCTCTCGGCAACCTGTGCTAGTACTCAGTCACCCTCAGAGTGAAAAAGTGTTTCCTGGTGTTCAGAGGGAAGCTCCTGTGTTACAGTTCTCCAGGTTGAACTGTCCTAGCTCTCCCAGTCTTTCCTCATAAGAAAGATGTTTCAGTCCCTTCATAATCTTACTGGCCCTTTCCTGGACTCTCTCCAGGATGTTCATGTCCCCCCCTGTACTGACAGGGCCAGAACTGGATGCAGTAGTCCAGGTGTGGCTTCAGCAGTGCTAAGTAGAGGTGAAGAATCACCTCCCTCAAATTGCTACCAACATTTTCCCTAATGTGGCTTAGGATACCATGAGCCCTTTTTGTGGCAAGGGCACATTGCTG